>NC_028646.1:54557871-54586116 GCF_001406875.1 Solanum pennellii | reverse complement strand
TATATATATATATATATATATATAAGCAGTTACCTAGCTTAGTACGATAGTTTGAGCAATTACCTCAAACTGAGAAATAATATCTTTTATACATTTCAGAATGATTAATTATTTATCGGGAGTAGTATTGAGACCCAATATGGGGATGAGTTCAGATAACTCACATTCCTCATAAATAATGTAGACAACATAGGTAAATTATCATACTTTTTAGATAATTTCTTGTTTATTTCGTGAAGAGATTTAGTTGTTCGACTTAGTTGAGGTGTTGAAAGAATGCGTGCGTCCACTACTAGTCAATGGACCAGGTCCCTTGACTAAACTCGACAGAAGTTGTAAAGTATATAACGATAATAACACAACAGAAGAAGTTTTCGTGGAAACCTCCTTGCTCAAGAGAGTAAAACTACGACCTGTTGCACAGGATTTTCAACTGCTTCACTAATCTTCTTAATCAAAAGTAAACTCAGTTACAACCAATGTGAGCAAAAGATATTAATCTCACAAACAAGTAATTTACCTAGTTCTTGAAGTTCCTAAGCGGATACAGCACCGCCTACTAAGATATTAACCCTACACAACTTAGACTTTTTCAAAGCGGATACAACACCTCCCACTAAAACACATAACTCTAGACGATTTAGATTTTCCCTAGGCAGATACAACACTTCCTATTAAATAAGTTAATCCTAACTAATTTAGAATGTAACACCAAACAACTATCTGATTCCTTTATAGATTAAGGATCAAATTTAAACGATATGTTCAAAAGAATAAATCTTAAGACACTAAGCTGGCAGCTCGTTCTTGTTCTAGTTTGATCTTGAGGATGAATCTTCACAATTTCGATCAACCTTTGCAAGAGTTCTTGAAAGCTTTTTCAAGCTGCGAAAAATAAGTTGTGACAATTGGACATTAGGTTAATGAAGAATAGTCACAACGTTCGAGACACGCCATTGGTCGAGGTATCTGTACTTTGTGCCACAATTGGAGACTATGCACCAGCCACTTGTATTTTTTCCAGCCTGGCAGTGAGAAGTGTGTCGATCTAAAGACCATGTCCCTTCACAAGGTCCCTAGGTTTGTCTTGTCATTAGTTGGAGACTGTGCACCAACCATTTGTACCTTTTTCAAGGCTAACAGTGGAGAGTTTATATCACAAAGAATGAGGTACCTTCATAAGGTCCCTGGGTGTTTCAAATTATCAAAACTACAAATAACATTTTCCCTCTTCTTGATGATGACAAACCATATACTGGTGCCCTGCATGTTCTTCCCCCTGTCAAGTAGACACACTCCTTATCTTCCTACACCATGGACCAGGTACCTTCACAAGGTCTGTAAGTTACACTGGTACCTGCATGTTTCCATCCCCATGTTGCTTTTTCCTTCCTCGCCACTTTTTCAACCTAAGCCTCATCGGAACACCCCCAATTTGTTCCCCCTTTTGACATCATAAAAAAAGTAGTGCAGTAAACGAACAGAGTAAGATTGATAAGTGAGATCATAGTCAAGGACAACACCAACACAGTTAATAAGCCAAAAATCAACAGAATTTAGCAACAACAAAACAAGATTCCATTTCATAAGCATAACAAAATCAACATTCATTACATTTAAGTTAAACTGAAAATCAAAAATCCCAGACACTGTCCACACAACGTAAACATACAGGAAGGCCTATGAGAGGGAGGTAGATGAGAGATGGAGTTGATAACAAGGGTGAATCTAGAGTTTGCTGCATCATTATCCTTGATCATATTCTCTTGAAGAGAAGCAACTTTTTCTAGGAGCTATCTTCTGGAAAACCTCAGTACTAGGTCCCTCTTTTTGTGCTTTGATCAGGTCTACCTTCAAAAGGACAATTTCAGCATCCTTGTTGCTCACTAGCACAATCACCGCCTCCAATTCATGTTTCAATTGGTCCTGCTCCTTAATCAACTGAGATACCTTACTCAATGGATTTCCCTTTCCTTCAATACACTCACATTCTTCCAAAGTGTTTAGAGTGAACGATTGCTTAGGACGACCAGTCTTACCTGCTCCCACAGGGATGTTAAGGTGGTGAAACACCTTTGTCAGAAAGTAATTGTATCCCATGCCATGTTTTCCTTTATGCTCGATGACTATTTTGTACAAGTTTTACATTATAAGATCTGGAAGATCCAAAGATTCAAATTTGCAGAGTGACTCGATGATGAACAGATCAGTTGCAGAGGCCACAGTCTTTTTCTCAGATCGAGGAAGAAGAACTTTGTTGACAAATTCAAAAACCAACTGATATACCCCTTTCATGAGTTTATTTAGAACCCAACACGCCGAGTATTAGGGATCTTTGAACATTCCTTCACAAATTCTACATAGCAGGTTTTCCCTACAACAGACCTGATCCAACCCCTAGAAACTCCCGCACCTCTTCCTCATGAAGAATAGAAGATTTTGTCTCAAACAAGTGTTTCCAAGATTAAATCTCCACCAGATCATAAAAGAGTCCATCCCTGGCTTGTGAATGATATTCATATTAAATACTCTTCCACATAGAACCTTCCTCAGACGCAGATTATCAATGATGTTGTGTTTGTTTACTTAACGATCATCTAGATTCAAGTTGGGACCAGATCCCCCTTCAGATAAATGTTGGTCAATCGGTGAAGTATCTCTCTTTCTCTTAGATGATTCTCTCTCACTTGGAGAAACTTTTCCTCTTCCTTATCCACACCAACCTTCTTTCCCACAGAAGTCTTAGCTTTTCTTTTGTTTTTACTCTTACTCTCCTTCTTAGACGACTTGTGCCTTTTATCAACTGAAATTTCTCGCACACACCCTCATCAGGATCTTCACCAGAAACCTCCACCACGTTTTCACTAGGTTCTTCAGAAATTGCCTCACCAGATAGTCTTTTCCGTCTATTCTCAGCAGTGGTTACTTCATTGGATTTTATGGCATCACCCATGAGCTTTTGAGTAACTGCTCTGGTGGAGAGTCTCCGATTAGGTGTATCCTTAATTACCTTCTCCTTCCCTTTTGTAGATGTTTGAACCATAATTTTTTGAACCATCCACTTGAGGCGACGGTTGTCCTCGTTAGTGTTAGTCGAATCAGATGAGGTATACTCACCGATCTAAGGAGTTTTGTTGAACATTGGTTGAGATCTATCAAGCGAATCTTCCATACCAAGGACATATTCTTCATTTAAAACTCCTTACCTCATGCGAACTAAAATTTCCATGACCAAGTTCTCACTTGAAGCAAGAATGTTTGACTTTGACGACTTGGCTTTAGGAAGGTCTTCCTCAAATTGATGATCAGACATCACCTTAGAGAACGGACAAGGTTAAGAGGAGGGTGCAGAATTATTGAGGTCGAAGGTAGACGGGGGATTGGGAGGACTCGATGTATCAATGTTGATCGGAGAACTGGTTGGGAGTTTAGACGAATATACGTCTTCACAGGAGGTGTAAAAATCCACTGGATCTATTTCATTTAGAGAGTCTAGAATTTTCTTGGAAGATTAAGGGGATTGAGACATGATTGTTTTCTAAAAAAAAACTGAAATGCTAGAGAGAGAATTAGATAGATTGAGAGGGGTTTTGATTCTAGACTTAGAGACAGATTTTGAAAATCAAGAAGACAGAGTGAAGAAAAGGCAATATAAAAAGAAAATGAAATGGTGTGTCAGGTCCTTAGATATACGTGTCGCTTGGATTAAAGGCGATGGGACAATGGTCACAAGGACGATGACTGAAACGTAGTAATTTGGACGGTTCTCATTAGACAGTTTCAAGCAAATGTAAAGAGTGCTAACCTTGTGAGGGACTAGGTCCTCCACTACAGACGAAATAAAGTTCTTTAGTGGCTCTTGCCATTCTCTTCTCCTCTTCTTTCCATGGGTGTATACCTACATTCATGTACCAGGACGATCTTACTTAAACAATGTATTACAAGTTCTTTGGATACCCTCCCTCCATATCTTAGCCGAAATAGGAATTAGAGGCTTCTTAATGAGATTAGGTTAGTGCATGTCCATAATCCCTAACTTCAACCTGTTGCTCTCAAATTAATCCTAACTAAGAGCTTTCGTGAAAATTTATTCAATCTGATCTTCAGTACTATAGTATTTAATGATGATGTTCTCTTTCTCAACATTATCTCTCAAAAAGTGATGTCTGACATCAATGTGCTTGCTTCTTTTGTGCTCGACTGGATTTGTTCCATGTTAACTTAATTGGTATTATCACACATGATAGGGATGGTATTGATATGGACTCCAAAATCCTTAGTTTGTTGTTTTATCATTAGAAGTTGGGCACAACAAGAAGCAATAGCTACATACTCAGCCTCAATTGTTGAGAGTGTCACTGACTTTTGCTTTTTGGTTCCCCAAGAGAAGAGTTAGGATCCAAGAAAATATTCTATTCGAAAAGTTCTCTTTCTGTCCACTTGATATCCTGCAACATCAGCATCTGCATATCCCACTAGTTCAAAATAATTACATGCAGGATAAAACAAGACTAGGTCCTCTGTCTTCTTCATATACTTGAGGATCCTCTTAACTTCCTCTAAATGTGATTCCCCTGGACATGTTTGGAATCGTGCACACATTCCTACGCTAAATAAAATGTCAGGCCTTCTTGGTGTCAGATACAATAGAGACCCAATAATACCTTTGTACATAGTTTGATTCACAAATGGTTTAGCGTCATCTGCTCCTATTTTTTAACTTATACCCATGGGGGTATCAATATGCTTAGAGTCCACCATCTGAAACTTCTTTAGCAGCTCCTTCGTATACTTCCCTTTACAAATTGAAGTGCCACTTGATGTTTGCTTGATCTGCAAGCCCAGAAAGAAGTTCAATTCTCCATCATGTTCATCTCAATTTTCATTTCCCATAAGGGTGGAAAATTGTTCACACAGATGCTTAGAGGTAGCTCCAAAGATGATGTCATCCACATACACTTGAATGATGAGCATATCTTGATCTCTTTTCATTAGGAACAAAGTGTTGTCAATTTTTCCCCACTTGAAGCCATTCCATAGTAGAAATTTTGACAAGCTTTCATACCAGGCTCTGGGTGCCTGCATCAGTCCATACAAAGCCTTATTGAGTTTGAACACATGATTTGACAAATTTGCATCTTCAAAATCAGGTGGTTGTTTAACAGATACTTCTTCTTACAGATCTCCATTCAGATAGGCACTTTTTACATCGATCTAGAACAACTTGAACCCCATGAAAGCTGCAAATGCTATGACATGATCAAGAGCTTTCTTCACGACATGATCAGCTGCAGCCTTCCTTGCATTTTTATCAAGGACCAGGTCCCTTCTTTTGTCCCTTTTTCCTCCATGTCTATAGTGCTCTTTGTTTTCAGCTTTGGTCATTGGACATTCTCTCATAGAAGTCCAACCTTTCCACACTTGTGACAAATGTCACTAGCATTTGTAGTTCAAGGAACATTTCCTCATTTTCTGAAACCTTCATGTTTTCTCACAATTTTCTTAAATCTCTTGGTGAGATAAGTCATGTCATCCTCTTCACTAGATGCATCACCAGAAGAAATTTTGAGGACTAGTGACTTATCTTTTTTAGCCTCATTTTTTGAGATGTCCTGATTTCTGTTCATCTCATGGGTTCGAGATTCCGAATCAAAGCATCCACTTTCAAGATTTTCAAATCCTTAGCTTCTGTATAATCATCCACTTAGCTTTCCCAAGACTTGGGAAGAATTCGAAGTTCCTTTTTTACATGCTTGCTTGTACTGATTAGTTCACCAAGACTTCGTAGCTCATTTGTTATGGATGTGAGTTTCATATGCATATTGCGAATATTTTATCCCTAATGCATTGTAAAATTTTCATACTGGGTGGTCAACATGTCCACCTTTGATTCCTTTACTTGCTCTGTGCCCTCATAAGAAGTCCTTAAGCAGTCCCAGATTTATTTCGCTGATGCACACACTGAAATCCTATTCTATTCTTCAGCACCTATTCCACACACCAACAACTTCTTTACTTTGTAGATTTTGTCAATATTCTTTCTGTCACCATCAGTGTACTATAGAAGAGTCTTTGGCATGACTTTGTTTATTTCACCTTCTTTCACTTTAGTCATTGGGATGAAGGGTCCATCCAACACTATGTCCTATAGCTCGCTGTCTTCAGCCATCAGATAATCATGCATCCTTCTTTTCCACAAGCTATAGAACTGGCCATTGAAACATGGTGGTCGTGTTGATTGTTGTCCCTCTTCTAGGTTCACTGAAGCAGCAATTCTATGACAGGATTAATTCGCTTAGTGTTAACCAGCTAGAGAGAACCTGCTCTGATACTAATTGAAAGAATACGTGCATCCACTACCTGTCAATGGACTAGTTCCGTTGACTAAAGTCGATAGAAGTTGTAAAGTAAATAACGGTAATAACACAACACAAGAAGTTTTTGTGGAAACCTCTTTTCTCAAGGGAAGTAAAACCACGACCTATTGCGCAGGATTTTCAAATGCTTCACTAATTTTCTCAAGCAAAAGTGAACTCAATTGCAACCAATGTGAGAAAAGTTATTAATCTCAGGAACATGTCATCTACCCATTACTTGAAGAGACTAAGCGGATACAACACTATACACTAAGCTATCAATCCTAGACAACTTAGACTTTTTCAAAGCGGATACAACACCGCCCACTAAAACACCTAACTCTAGATGATTTAGATTTTCCCTAGGCAGGTACAACACTTCCCTCTAAATAAGTTAATTCTTACTAATTTAGAATGTAACACCAAACGACTATGTGATTCCTTTATAGATTGAGGATCAAATTTACAAGATATGTTCAAAAGAATAAATCCTAAGACCACTAAGGTGGCATCTCGTTCTGGACCTTGTTTGATCTTGAGGATGAATCTTCACAATTTTGATCAGCCTTTACAAGAGTTCTTGAATGCTTTTTAAAGTTTCAAAAACTAAGGTTGTGACTATTGGACATTAGGTTAATTAAGAATAGTCACAACATTTTAGACCACGCCATTGGTCGAGGTCTCTACACTTTCTACCACAGTTGGAGACTGAGCACCAACCACTTGTACTTTTTCCAGTATGGCAGTTAGAAGTGTGTTGATCCAAGTACCAGCTCCCTTCACAAGGTCCCGAGGTTTGTCTTGTCATCAATTGGAGATTGTGCACCAACCATTTGTACCTTTTTCCAGCCTGATAGTGGAGAGTTTATATGAAATGAACCAGGTCCCTTCATAAGGTCCCTAGGTTTGTCAAATCATCAAAACAAAAATAACAGGTCTTCTACACCCCGGCAAGTTATAGGTCAATTTTGGCAGCGTGGGAGAGGCTCTGTATAATCACGTATCTCATACTAATGGTTATCTGTTATATAATCTCCTATATAAAAGTAAGGAGTAAGTTATTATATTTTTATATACATATTTGAGTTATCATTCTTTTTAGGCATAATACTTAAGATGTCCTTTAACATGGCTTCAAATTACATTTGTGCCCTTCAACTTTGGTTGTGCACAAGTAGGCACTTAATCTTGTATAAAGTTTAACAAATAGACACACATGTCCTAAATAAAATCCTACATGTAATTTTTTGTCCTACTTGGTGTCCAACGTGCATCGTTCCATGTAGCACTCATGTGTCTACTTATTCAAGTTTATACAAGTTAAATTTTTTACTTGTCCAACCCAAAGTTAAAGGACATAAATGGGAAATGAGACAAAGTTAAAGAGCACATTTATGTATTATGTTTTTTTTATTTGTTAAGCTTTAAATAGTTAATCTCTTATCAATGATATCAATTGAGTTGAGGTGAGTATTCTTCCATCCTTATCAGTTCAATTATTTATTAATTTAACTTTATAACATACTCACACATTCAATACACTGATGTTATTCGACCTACATCTTTCTATGGTGCCGATATAGGTGTTCATGATCATCAACGAGCTCTCTGTTAAGATTAGTTTGAACTTCTTGGTATCTTTGGTGAGCCTTCCTTGCATTCGATAGGACTTTGCTCTTGTCTTTCAGAGTTGTAAATTTGAGGTATCATGGATCTCTTCCCAACATCCATGTTGATCTATAAAATCTTCATATATAGTTAGTGTTGAGTTACTCTTAGTATTTCCTTGGAACTATTTTGACAAAATATTTTTATTTTCAGAGTATTTTTCTAGTTTTGAGTATACTATTTTTAGATAGTTTGAGTTCTGAGACCTTTGAATTTAAATTCTCTTTTAAAGCTTAAATCTTCTTGAGTTAGTTTTTCTCCAAGTAGTCAGTCAGGCCAAGGTTTCCCTTGAAGATCAACAAGGTTCTTGTATGTAGTCCAAATCTAGAGTGTAGGCTCGAGTGACACCTTGTGCATTGTTGTTGTTGTTGTTGTTGTTGTTGTTGTTGTTGTTGTTTCCCTTATCACCAATACGTACACCGCCCTATTACCAATATACATCTTTCATCTCTTGATATGGTAAAAAGTGACAACAGTAAATGCAAGCAAGATGTCAAGCAAAAACAAAACCAATATTGCATTTGGGCGACACATAAAATGAATACCTAAGCAATTAGAGAAGAGAATAAAACAAGAAAGCATAGAAGGATTTTCATTCCATAGGGGAAGCATAAACAAAAATACAAGTAAGAACTATTCCATAACACAAACAATTCGCCACTAATAAGAGGATTTTAGGACGGAAGGGAAGGGGTTGTAAGGCCAAATATTGCAAGATCATGCCATGTTTGTATCGTTATGAGCCTGAAGCAATTGCATGGTCAGGACCTTGACCTCTTCGTTCAATTTGGCATTAGACCGAAGGAAGCTTTCAAACATCACTTTCAGCTCTGCCAACTTAACTTAGAGATCTGCACTGAACCTGATCCCTGCTATTTTTCCTTTTGGAGCAAGGCCTAGAATCGGGTTTTTAGTCTATTTCTCTTTTGAGAATATACTACTTCTCAAGGAACTCTGACACTTGGAACTTGGAATTACTTTTCGTTCAATCCACTCATATTCAATAAGAGTGGACAGTGAGATATCTTGTTTTATAGTGCCTGCAACTCCTTTCCCAAGCCGTACGTTCAAGTGTTTGAAGACTCGACTTAGCAAGTAGACATAGGCCAATCCATGACGCCCATCCTTAGTATAGTAATCACTTTACCCATATGCTCCAGCATAATTCCTGGAATATTTATGGTATCATACTTTTGCAGAGCTTCCATTTGTATAGGATGGCAGAGGAAGCTACCAGTGTTTTCTCGACACAGGGTAGAATAACTTAATTAACAAATTCAAAGTATAATTGGCGCTGACCTTTTAGATATTTCATAGGGTTTCCAACACCCTTAGGTCCATCTATCTTGTCATCCGCACTGATGAAGGTCTTTAGAGGCAATCTCTCATCACTTGAATCCCCAGGCATGGAACTACCAAAATAACTCCAAAAATTTCCTCACTCAAATCGATTTCCACATCATGAACTTTTGATCATTTCTCCCATTGTCACGAATCTCCATGTTATATGAGAATTTACGAACTTTAGCCTGATGTAAGGAAGGAAGCAGCCACTCAAACAAGTGTTCCCATTCTTGAAAGGCCACATAGTCAACTAGGTATCTCATCCCTGGTTTATCAAGACTATCTGGGTCAATCACTCTTTGATTTAAAACCTTTTGAGTTTTAATAATGACAATTCTTTTCTCTCTGGACAGTACTTTGTCAGCCTTCCCTCGCTAAACAGGTGAACCTGGTCTCGTAAGTTGTTGCGGCCCAGGTTAAATTCTCTCCACCACTGATTCATGTTTACTGTTTCTCTTTTTCTTTGTATATCCCTTAGGTTTAAATTCATTATCTTAAACTCACTTCCCACTAACCGATTTCATTATTTTGCTGAAAATGTGCAGCATATCTTTTAACTTAGTTTCACTCTCATCTATTAACTTTGAAACATCGATCTGTTAATCAAGAAGGAAGTCATTGTCTTCATTAAAAGTGTTCTTCCTATTTTGTTTGTTGTGAGTTTTTTTTTCTTTATTATCAATTATAACATCACCCATTAATTTATTCTGTGTGCCACGAGTCGGATAATTTTAACAACTTTAACAGGACGATGTTCATCAACTTTTCCTTTCCCTTTATGAACCTTACCTTTCCCTTTCTCAATGATTTTTCCTTGCTCTTATTTCGATTTCTCAGGTTCTTTCTTTGCTTTTCGATGATTTCACTTTCCACCCTTCTTGATTCATCTAGTTTGTTTGTTTCTCTCCTTCCTTTCCTTTTTCGAACCAGAGAAGCAATGTCTGATACATTATCTAACTCTTCCTGAACAAGATTCATCCGTAAATCAGTATTGGTGTGTCATCAAACAAGGGTCCCGACTTGTATTCCACTGCATCTAGAGATTTTGACTCCATCTTAATATGGAGGTTGAATGTACCCTTTCACATTTATGAGAATCTTTACTACATATTCATCACCAACAACTAGGATGTATGATTCCATTCCATTTTCAACTAGAAGGCCCAATCAAAAAACATTTTAGACATAATAAAGGATACGGGTTCTGGTTGTGAATTAACATCTGGATCAAAAGGGTTTTGAACTGAAGGAGGTATTTTGAGAATTATTTTGAGAGAGAGAGAATGAGTGTGGGAGAGTAGGGGAGATTTTCATTTTGAAGGAGTGAGTTTGGGTTGAGTTCATCAATCGACGAAGTTAGGACTTTTATAGTCGGAGCTATAGATTTACCAGTTTCTCCAACTACACCGATGGGGTTAGATGGAGAGGGATTTCAAGGTTGGACTAGAGGGATGAACTAGAAGTGAATAAGAGACTCATCTTCTGTGAGGTGAGAGTCTTTTGGAAGGGTTGAAGATTTTGACATTTTTATGAACAACTAAGAAGAAGGAGATATAACTTTCCAAAACATATGTCTATTATCTTAACAGAGGTGACCTTTGACATTTTGAAATGAAGTGATATAGATTCAGAGTGAGAGAAAGTGACATGTGGTAGAAGTGAGTGTTTCCTGCAATATTTCATTTTGAACATCAATTGCCCTGATCGGTACTGCTTTCCTCTTCCCTCTAGATAAATCACCATGATTTTATACCTAAAAAAGCTACTTAGTTTAATTCATACATTACTACAAGACAAAAATCAACAATACATGCTCCCCAATCATAGCCAATAAGACGGTTGAATGCATCACGGTTAAGAGGTCAATCCAACTTGATTATCGCCAGATTTAGAATTTTTGTCCTCTGTCTTGCAAAAATTCGTAATTATATTCCCTTTTTCAAAATTATCCATTAAAAACTGGTGCCTCACATTCATATGCTTGTATATCTTATGTTGAACTGATGATTGAACATATTGAGAGCATTTGCAATTTCACAAAGAAAAGGAATTGTATTGTGAGTACACTAAAATCAGCAGGTTGTTGCTTTATCCATAGAAGATAAGTGCAATATAATGTAACATCAGCATACTCAACATTAACTATGAATAGAGCCACTAAATTCTGCTTCTTTGTTCTCACAAGAGATAAATAATGATCCAAGAAAGTAAGCTATATGACCAGGTACCTGTATAGTCCGTATTAGCATATCCAACTAGATGGAAAGAATATCTCGAAGGGAAATATAGGACCACGCCTAAGGTTCCCTATCGATATATGAGGATATGTTTATTGTCTTTAAATGATATTCATTGGGACAAGCTTGAAACCCTTCACACATCCCCACACTAAACATAATATCTTGTCGGCTTGCAATGATATAGAAGAGACCCAATGATTCCCCTAGACATGGTCACTTTTACTTCTAGACCTTTTTGATCAATAACACACTTTGAATTAGTTCCATAGGTATATAAATTTTCTTAACTTCAAGCATCTGAAATTTTTTTAGAAGCTCATTGATATACTTGTCTTGACATATTGAGGTACCTTGTGCAGACTTCTTAATTTGATGCCCAAAAGGGTTAAGTTTCCCTATGCTAATTTCAAACTCACTTTCCATCAAATTAGCAAATTCTTACAGAGTTTGTGTGATGTGGTTCCAAAAATAATGTCATCAACGTGTTTTTGGACAATAAGAAGCTTCTTTCCTCTTGATTTAAAAAACAAGGTATTACCAATTTCCCCTCTCTTGAACCCATTATTAAGAAGAAATTTTGACAATCTTTTATACCACACTCTTGGAGCTTGCTTCAATCCGTTTAGTGCCTTGTCCAATTTCAGTACACGATTTGTTATATAAATGCTCTTAAAACATAGAGGCTACTTAACATACACTTCTTACATCAAGTATTTGTTCGAGAATGCACTTTTTACGTCAACTTGAAATAGTTTAAATACAACATAGGAGGTAAAGACAATTAAGATTCTTATGTATTACAATCTAGACATAGAAGCAAATGTTTCATCATAGTATATCCCTTTCTTGTTGATTATAACCTTGAACAACCAATCTTGACTTGTTTCTTGTAATAACTTCATCCTTAATTATCTTGTTTCTGAAAATCCACTTGGTCCTGTTATGGTCTTTTGGTCTCGGGCCCATGTGCCATACTTCGCTTCTTTCGAACTGATGTAATTCCTCCTACATTGAGTTCACCCAATCAACATTCTTTAGAGCTTCTTGCACATTCTTGGGTTTAATGGTGGATGTGAAGGCTAAAAATGACACAAGGTTCCTTATTTGGTACCTACTGTGTATTCAAGAAATCAAAAACCCTTGATGAACTGATTATACCATATATTATATGGGTTGTGATTCTTTTATTGTCATACATCATATTATTGTTCATGAAAATATGAGAAAGTGGATAAATACTATCTTTTTAGAAAGAGAATATTACATCTTACTTATATCATTGACCACGATCTGGGTGGAATGTGGATGAGATATTGATATTTGTATATGGACTCCACACACCCCATGGTTCCATTACCTAGAATCTGAGTGCTTGACAATGTGTAAATAACATTTTTTGTGAAGAATTTGGTACAATTACATCATCATCTCATTGCATCACATTGACCATATTTTTTGTGTCATATAACATGTTTATGTGTTGATTTAAATGTTACTTGTACCTTTATATGTTTACTTTATTCACGCCTTCTATATGAATTTATTTCACTAAGGCCAGAAGGGACTTTTCTACATGAATGTGGATGCATTCATAGTTTATTTTAAGTATGATTAGTTGTTTATACCTTGTTGGTGTAACCTAAAAAGTAGATGTGGATTGTACTCAACCCTACTTATGTTACCCCTTTGTTGCATAGCCTAGTTAGGGTGATCCTAGTAGCAATCAATTGGATACAACATATTTGTCTCTTTTAGAGTTGTAGTGAGATACTGCTTTCGCGGTCGTCATTGGTCTACGTTTATCATTTACAGTCTCTAAATAGCTTTCCAAAGACTTGAGATGTATTTTTGATTCTATAAATATATTAGATGCTCTTTATACGTATGCTACCGGGTTTTGGAAAATTATTGGTTGTTTTCTATCATTTGTGGCCTAACTCCCCTTTAGAAATATATATTTTCTTTTGGCTTAAACAACATTTTATTAGGATGCCGGGTTGCTTTCCATCACGACCTTAGCTTTTGGGTCGTGACAACTCTTATATCAAATTTCTGTATAAAATACATAAATATGATTTGAAGGAAAAGTAAAATATAAGTCCGTTGTAATGACTCTCCAAGTTATTTTCTTAATTTTTTATTCTTTCAACATTTATAGCTTTTTTTATAGTGACCCTTAGTTATTTATGACTAGTAGGGACTGACAATTTTGTTGCCAAGTCATTTATTTGAGTTTTGTGCAAGTTTTCGTGTTTTGGATCCTTTAAAACTTGTATGATTGACTTTGGCCATAATTTTAGGAAGATGGCCTTGGAATTCAACTTTGACAGTTTCATCATCTCTGAGAGTGTCATTTATTGCTAATGTCATGGTATATTTGGGACCCAAGGTCCTGATACAAGTTTTGTGTTGTTAGGCGTTTTAACGTTGAAGCTTAATCAAAGATTTGACTTCGTCAACATTCTTGGTAAACATGCTTGGATCGAATTTTGTCCGCACAGTTAGCTCTAAAATGTTAAGTTTTGTCTAAAATGACTTTATATGTGATTTCCATGGCTTCTAGTATCATTTGATCCATTTTTTTTGGAATTTGGCTAAATATGAAAATTGGGTGTAGGACCCAGTTTTCATCAATACGACCTCAAATGGAAGATCCAACGTTTCTGTTGACTCTAGAATTTTGAATTTAGTGACGTAACATACTTTTTTTTATGGAGTCCCTAATGATTTCCAAGGGTCCGTAAGGAGACTTTATAAAATAG
The DNA here is from genome assembly GCF_001406875.1 of Solanum pennellii. Taxonomy (NCBI): domain Eukaryota; kingdom Viridiplantae; phylum Streptophyta; class Magnoliopsida; order Solanales; family Solanaceae; genus Solanum; species Solanum pennellii. The sequence continues at coordinate 54,571,746 of NC_028646.1, read as the reverse complement.
CAAAATTCGGTGTTGCTGGAGTAGACCTAAAGAGACTAAAATTGGGGCTTTTAATGACCAGCAATGGCTTTTAGCAACAAAATTTCTGGCATTTAAATGACAAAAATTAGCTTCAACACTCATTTTCAAACTTCAACATCATGAGCTAGCAAGCTCCGTTGGATGATTCAAGTTGCATTTCATCTAAAATTGGTGTGCCTACATGTTAGAGTGATCGGGAAGTATCGAGGACTCTTCAGTTGAGATAATTTATTCACCAAAGGGAATGTCCAACTCTCTTTGATCTCTTTAAAATGGTGATTTTGTTGCGTGTTTGTTTGAGTTGTTCTGGTCATGAAATTGAGCCCCATAATGGGACACAAGCTCAATTAGTCAATTAGGACCTTTTAACCTACTTGATTTAGGAATTCTCAGTATGGGTCCCACATTCTTATTTTTACAATTTTGGATCTTGCTACTACTATTACGATTTTAATATTTAAACATTCGTTATGAAATTGTGAATAATAATATAATAGTGTAGAGATGTTCAGAGGCATTTAAAAAGTGGAGAGCTCTTGTGCAATGGATTTGAAGCTCTCATGATCAGTTTGAGATAGGCTTATGTCTACTTTCTTTATTTGACTTCTTAGATAATGCGTAGTATATATTACATGCAATTGTAATTGTATTTTTCTGGTATTAGCTTCTTTTGGTCATAAAATTTTTTCTTGAAACCATAGGAGCCTTGGGCTTATTATGGGTGTAGGAATCCTTAGTTTAGGCTTGTACTTTTCTTATAGTGTATATAATCTTGCTTATACTTTTTATATGATTGATACATCGTTTCATCATATTAGGTTGGACCTTAGATGCTTTAGGTTGGGTTTTATGGGCCATGTAGTTATGATTCGCCTCTAGTAAGGCTTCTTTTGGATTGCTCTTCTCTTGTTGGTTCTTGAGACCTTTGTGGCTCATCATATCCATAGGTTGGAACAAGTTGTGCTTAGTCTATGACTAGAGCGGTATGATTGGGGTTGGGCGTCGTCCTTGATTTTGTTCCCCCTTTGATTGTTTTAAAGCTCTTTATGTGAAAGGAGGTGCAAAACAACATATGTGTCTTAATATTTTGTTGAGGATATTTGATGGTGAACAATTTTTCCAAGATACATTAGCTCCAGAATGCTTCATAATCCATACATAAGAGGTAGCAACACCTCGTTGAAAAGTATAAAGAAGAGAAAAATCACTTCCCACAATTCCAAAATTGATATCAGAATTGTCTTTCCACACCTGGGAAAGATTGGAGCTTTCCCATGACTCTCCTGCTAAATCAAAAGAAGTGATGTTACACACCTTGTACATATTAATACAAGTAGATGATTAAGCTTCCCATTAACAAATCTACCATAATGATTTACCAGTAAGCACGGATGCTGATCACGGAGTGTTATCCAAGAATTAGTCCTCAAACTATATATGTTGACCATAGTAGGCATATTGGTACCACTAGAATAATTATAAGGATAATTGATAAATATAACATTATAATCATCACGTGACTCATCATATTCAAAACCATATTTGTTAGAATAGGAGCACATATTACACTTAAAATGTTAGAATTAATGCATTCACACCTTTATGTTTAGTATTTCAACATTGTCTCTTAGTCTCAAGAAGTCTTTTAGAATTTTGTATCTAGCAATTTGTGATACATTTATCTAGTTAATTGTGCAGGAATTTTTGTTTTCTATTTTTATTAGTATAAATAGGGATGTAGTTGATGATTATAATCATCTCAAGTGGCCTTAAGTAGCCTATAAAAAACTTGAGCATTCTCTAAAGATAGTATCTGCTTCTATATTTCCTACAAATTGTTATCATGAGCAGGTTTCTTTCTTAATGTGGGGTTAGGTGAAGAAAAAAAATATGGCATCCGAAACAAAGAAGGTGCTTATTTATAAGTTTTTCATACTCCATTTTTTGATGGATCTTATTTTGAATACTGGAAGATAAGAATGAGAGCACATCCGTGTAATACTCCAGAAGTTTAAAGCCTAATCTAGAGCCTAACATGAGAATCTAAGAGGTGTAACACTTTTTATACGCCAGTTATAATGTATTTGAGTCATTTAAGAAGTTTAGAATCAAAACGTCAAGGAACGTCCATGACATCCGTAAACTAGTTCAAGATGTACTAGAGTGCCTTAGCCTATTTGACTAAGTTTTAAGAGTCGAAAATTGATGAAATTTTGGGGTGAGGTGTCTAACACATATTAGAGTTGGTTTATAGTCAAAACTTCTTGTTATGACTCCCCAAGGATCAACCAAGGTCCCTTAAGGAGGACCCTTGCAAATGTGGCTAAAACTTGTCACAGGACAGTGTTCACCAGCGAGGCATATGGACGAGGCGTGGTCCAATCGATGGGGCGTCGATGGCCACCATCGATGGCCACTTATCGAATTTCGTGGGAAGTCATTTTCACAAGTCTCAGTCGCAAACGACCACTGCACAGGACGACCAAAAATAATGTCCGTCGATTGACAAACGGACCGTTAGTCGGGGTTCTGTTTGTGAAGACACTATTTTTCTTCACATTTTGGTTAGTTATGTTAAATTAATTAAGGGGTTAGTTACCTATTTAGGGTTAATGAAGGCCTAATTATGTTAGCTAACGACTCCTATGAAGACCCGAAACCTAATTAGACTAAACCCAACTCCCATTATTCCCAAAAATATCAAATTGCTCCTCCTTGGCTCTTCTTTCTCTCTCCAAAAGAAACTCTAATGAAGACCAAGCAAAAGAGGGTTTTACTTCTGTCAAAGATCATGTTTTCTCCGTTACACTTCATAAATTAGTAACGTATGGTATTCTTCTAACCTTTGGGATCTCTTTCCCCAAAGGGCTCCTCCAAATTGATTTTAGAAGTATGAAATTGAAGTGGGTTTTCTTCCAATATGAAATTGATCTTTTGAATTGCTTTGTTTATGATTCCTTTGGTTATTATGAGTACATTAACATGTATTATGATTACATTAACCTAGGTTGTGATCCTTAATTAAAATTGTATGGTGTTGATACAATTGGCTTGGTTAAGGTGTGAATTACTATTCTATGTTATTATTATGCAAATTTATGAGTAAATTGTGAAGTATTATAATCCAATTATGCTTGTCCTTGGTTTATTGACCTAGGTATTGAAGTATGTCATGACTTTGACCTAAGTCTCTAATTCTAGGCTATGAACTAGTGATGAATGTTGTTTAAGTATTTAATTGACTTCATTATTATGTTGGTTACTATTCTGTGATAATATTATACCCATTGTTGCTTTTATTTGGATGATTGATGGTAAGACCTTGATGATGACATTGTGAAGGAGATCGGGTAAGTCTTGTCATCACAATTATTTACTTCAATTATGATTACTTGTGATTATGTGATGATGTTGTATTGAAGTGTACCTTATGTTAAGATTGATATGGTTGGTGTGATGTTGAATTGGAATGTATTGAACTATGGATTGTGAGTTGTTGTCTAAGATGTAAATTTTATAAGGATGGTGATAACTTACAAATGTGTCTTATTATGATGTGACTATGTAAAAGTGGTAACCTCATATGTATGAATTGTAATGAAAGGAAAATACTGATGCAAGTCTTATTGATCTATGATGATGATTCTATAAGGGTAGACCCGATGACCAACATTAATCTATGATGATTAATTAAGTCATTAAATACATTTCAAAAGGGACTCTAGCTTAGCCCCGAGTGAACAAGAATGACGAATGTCTCTTCCCACATAGGGAAGGTAGGATCACTAATGTACTAATGAGATTGGAGACTATAATGGATGTAGCATAAAGAAGGTCCCAACTACATCTCCTAGTTCTTGAACTATGTTGCCCCCATAGGAATACTAGCTAGTGGATCCAAAATAGAAGCTATGTTGCTGTTCTAGTTCTACCTTGTCAAGTAGTCCACCTTACTTTGGTGTAGGGTTCCATGACACTGAATGTCACATTAGCTCATGTGGTATATGTTTGTTAAGGAAAAATGTTCCCAAAAGGTAAAACATAAGTAAAGGAATGAACTATAACTAGGACGACCTTAGGGGTTTTGCTTAGTTTAGGTAGGGGTATGGGACTCTTCCTATACATTGCACTAGTAAGTCTTGAGGGAAGTCTTAAAATGATGTTCTTGTATATGTATATGGTTATAAATGTAAAAGATATGCATATGATTATCTTTACATGTTGATGACACTATATGTTGTTGGTTTCACCTATGAACATGTGTTTGGTCTCTATTGCTAATGTATGGTGCTATGTACTCTTAATGACATGCTATGTGATGTTGGACATTTCTTATGGTTCTTGTTGGGCTTACTTGATTGAGTGAGGTTATGGGGATTTTCTTAGTCATTGTACTACTGGTCTTAATGATGGTTCATGAGTAATGGTCTTATGCATGTTTGTTGATATCATAACTTGATGATAGAGTTGTCTTGATTATGTGCTCAATTATGTTGATTTGCATGTTGGATTGAATAGACTTAGTACTGTTTGTTTTGTGATGTACATGGTCTTGACTTAATGAATATTGATTATTGGTTAGTATGATTTCTTGAATATGCATAAGGCTTTTCAAAGTAAATTGCATAATTTAATGAAATATCGCTTTTTCGGATGATTTTATGTTGTATGTGCATATGGTCTCATACTTTGTACAAGTGATGTTCTAACCCCATTTTATCCCTTTTTCCCAACATTTTAGGTTCCGTTTATTGAAGGGCTTGTGACAACTTTTGAAGGAACACTTGGATTCTCATTCTCCAAGTTGGGTAGGTCTTCACTACTTCTAGGCAATGCCACTTTCTAGCATTGGATGTTGATAAGTTTTAAAGACAATATGTTCATTTCCGTTCATTTAATTACTAAAGATTGTATAGTCTATATGTGACTTTTATTGTATTGATCTATGCGATATGCCCAATTGTTATACCCTTGTTTATATGGTTATGAGATGAGACATCCGTTTTTAGACTGTTATATCTTTATATATATATATATATATATATATATGTATGTATATATATATATATATATATATATGTATGTATATATTTATATACATATATATATGTATATATATATATATATATATATATAGGGTGTGGGGTGGGGGGTGCATAAGTAGAAGACTATGTAATCTTCTTATGCGAAGGGTCTATGTATAATCAATATGAATATAAATTATGTGTATGCAAGAGGTGTATGTAAACCTCATGATAGATAGAAGAAAAGTTATAAATTCTCCGCATTTTACTTATGAATGTAATGATGTAAGCTAAGAGACTATTCTTAATCCTCAATTAGGATGACGATGACGGTTATGTCTAAGGGGTTCTCTCGGGATGTGACAACGTGGTATCAGAGCATAAGGTTGAATATATTTAGAGTACATTCTTACTCATAATTATGAAGCGCACCACACCTCGAGAGTCTTGACTCGATGTGCCCTTAACATCTAATCCTTTGATTGTGATTATAGGCAACGAATACTCAAAGAATAGATGCTCGAAGAATTGATGAAGATATTGCCAATGCGGTAGTTCCTCCCCCGGGGAATCAAGTCCCTCTTCTTGAAGAAGTTGCAAACGATGATTCAGCTCTTGTCTATCCTCCACCTTTGATGGATCGGGACATAAGGGCAGCCTTTCTCTAAATGGACCAACACATTACTACTCAAGCACCATCCATCACTACTCAAGCTTAGGCTATGATAGCCCAAGCTAATTGGGAGGTTGTACCCAGAGAAAACAAACATGTTGGCACCATGGCCTCCTGTTTGAAGGATTTCACAAGGATGAATCCCTCTACTTTCTATGGGTCCAAAGTTGAGGAAGGCCCCCAATGTTTCATTGATGAAACCTATAAGATCATCTATTTCATGGGGTTGACTACTAGTGAGATTGACGAGTTAGCCCTTTACCAACTCAAAGATGTGGCCCTAACATGGTACGTTCAATGGACAAACAATAGGCTCCTAAGGGGTGGCCGGTGACATGAGAGATTTTCAAGAAGACTTTTCTTCATAGGTTATTTCCTAGGTAGAAGATGGAAGCCAAAGTGTAAGGATTCATCAACCTTCATAAGGAAGTATGAGTGACTTGAATACTCTTTTAAATTTACTAAATTGTCAAAGTGTGATATTTCTTTGGTTTCCAGTCCAAGAGATGAAATGAGCCGCTTTGTGACGGGAGTATTGAATGACTTGAAAGAAGAATTTCGTTCGGCTATCATACATGATAATATGAGAATTTTTCATCTCATGTTTCATGCTCAACAAGTGGAAGAGACAAGGGTTAAAAGGAATAGCAGGGATGCCAAGAGGGCAAGGTCTTATGAAGGTGGTTCTTCCAAGGGTAGGCTTGATATCCAAGACAGGCCTAGGTTCAAGAAGAAGTCTTCTTGTCAAGTTCCGTCAAAATTTACCACGGCTCGTGATGATAGGGTGTCTAACCCTAAGTCTCAAAAGGGAAGAGGTACTATGTCACTAAACAAGAAGCCAACTTGTGGAAAGTGTGGCAAGAAGCACTATGGTGATTCCTTGTTGGGATGGACAATTGCTTTAGGTGTGGTAAGAGCGGACACAAGGTTAGGGATTGCCCAAATGTGAAGGGGCAAGACAAAGGTAGTGGTCAAGCTCAAGCTAGTGGTTCAAATGTGGATATTCCAAAGACGAATTGTTTTTATGCACTTTGCTCTAGGGGTGAACAAGAGAGTTCTCCCGATGAGGTGACTGGTATGTTACAAGTCTTCTTTATTTATGTATATGTTTTACTAGATCTGAGTTCTATATTATCATTTATTACTCCCTTGATAGCTAGAAAGTTTGATATTTTTCTTGATATTCTAAATGAACCTTTTATGTAACTACGCCGGTAGGTGAGTCGGTGGTTGCAAAGAAGGTATATAGAAATTATCCTATAATGTTGACCAATAGAGTTACTAATGTTGAATTAGTATAACTTGATATGGTTAATTTTGATGTCATTTTGGGGATGGATTGGTTGCATGATTGTTTGCTTAAGTTGATTGTAGGACTAGAATTGTCAAGTTCAATTTTCCAAGTGAACTCTTCTTAGAGTGGAAGGGGGAAATTCTATTCCTAGAGATCGTATTATTTATTTTTTTAAGGTTTGTAATGTGATCTAAAAGGGTTTCTATATCACATTGTAATGTTCAAAGATTCAGACTCTGAAAATCCTCACATTGAGTTAGTCCCTGAAGTAAGGGAATTTTCGGAGGTCTTTCCTAATGATCTTCCCGGAATCCCCCCCGAACCGGATATTTATTTTGGTATTGATTTGCTACCGGATACCAATCCCATTTTAATTCCTCCTTATCAAATGGCTCTGGCCGAATTGAAAGAGTTGAAGGCTCAACTCAAGGATTTACTAAACAAAGGCTTCATTAGACCTAGTTTTTCTCCATAGGGTGCTCCGGTTTTATTTGTGAAGAAGAAGGATGGGTCCCTTAGAATGTGCATCGATTATCGCCAAATCAATAAAGTCACTATTTAGAACAATATCCTCTCCCTCGGATTGGCGACTTGTTTGATCAACTCGAAGGGGAAAGTTACTTTTCTAAAATTGACTTGAGATCGGGGTATCACCAACTTAGGGTGAGAGGTGACGATATACCAAAAACGGTATATCGGACAAGATATGGTTACTGTGAGTTCTTAGTAATGTCCTTTGGTCTAACTAATTCCCCAGTGGCATTTATGTATCTCATGAATAGGGTGTTTCAAAGTTACCTAGATTTCATTTTTCATTGTCTTCATTGAAGACATCTTGGTAAATTCGAAAAATGAGGATGAATACATGGACTATTTAAAGGTGGTGTTATAAGTTTTTAAGGAGACCAACTATTTGCCAAGTATAGCAAATGGGAGTTTTGAATGAGATCGGTGGCTTTTCTTTGTCATATCATCTCTACTGAGGAAGTTGAGGTTGATGCAAGGAAAACCAAGGCAGTGAAAAATTCGCCTGGACCATTCACTCCAATTGACATTAGGAGTTTCTTGGGTCTAGCGGGTTATTATAGGATTTTTGTGGATGGTTTTGCGTCCATTGCATCTCCCTTCACTAGTTTGAAATAAAAGGGTATGAAATTTGAGTGGTTTGAGGCAAGTGAAAGAAGTTTCCGAATTTTTAAAGATAGGCTTACTTCCTCTGCGGTGTTGACTTTATCGGAGGGCACCAAGGGCTTTGTTGTTTATTGTGATGCATCCTAATGTAGCTTGGGGTGTGTGCTTATGCAGCATGGGAAAGTAATAGTCTATGCTTCTAGAGAACTTAAGGTGCATGAGAAGAACTATCTAACTCATGATCTTGAGTTAGCGACCGTGGTATTTGCCTTGAAAATATGGAGGCATTATTTGTATGGTGTCCATGTATATGTCTATACTGATCACAAGAGTCTTCAATATGTGTTTACTCAAAAAGAGTTGAACTCTGACAAACAAGGTGGATGGAATTATTGAAAGATTACGACATTAGTGTTCTCTATTACCCCGGCAAGGCCAATGGGGCTGCGGATTCTCTAAGATGTATGACCATGGGTAGTGTGTCTCATGTATAAGAAGCTAATAAAGACCTAGTAAGAGATGTTCATAGGTTTGTTAGATTGGGTGTTAGATTGGAAGATTCTCCGAATGGTGGTTTTATGGTCCATCATAATTTCGAATCATCTTTGTTGGTTCATATGAAGTACAAATAACACCTTGATCAACCATTAATGGAGTTGAAGTATTTGGTTATTGGTAAGCTTAATGAGTCATTATCATTAGGGGGATAGTGTCTTGAGGTATCAAGGAAGGTTGTATGTTCCCAATATAGATGGCTTAAGGAACCGATTCTTGAGGAAGCTCATGGGTCTTGTTACTCCATTCATCCAGGTACTAAAAAGATGTATTATAACCTTAGAGAAGTTTTTTGGAGGGAAGGTTTGAAGAAGGACATAGCGGAATTTATTGCAAAATTTTCAAATTGACAACAAGTGAAAGTTGAACACCAACAGCCGGGTTGTTTACTCCAAGAAATCTCAGTTCCTACTTGAAAGTGGAAAGACATTAATATGGATTTTGTGGTATGTTTGCCTCGGACACAAAAGAAACATTACTCCATATGAGTGGTTGTAGATAGGTTGATAAATCTGCTCATATTATACCCGTGAAGTCTACTTACTCGGCGGAGAATTATGAAAGGATCTTCATAGATAAGATTATGTGTCGCCATGGTATTCCATTATCCATCATATCAATAGGGGTGTACAATTCACATCTAGGTTTTGGTGATCTTTACAGAAAGGGTTGGGTCCCAAGATGAAGCTAAGCACCGCTTTTCATCCTCAAATGGATGGCCAAGCAGAGCATAGTATTCAAACCCTTAAGGATATGCTTAGAGATTGTATAATTGATTTCAAGGGAAATTGGGATAAGCACTTGCCTTTGGTTGAGTTTGCTTACAACAATAGTTACCATTCATCTATATCCATGTCTCCTTATGAAGCCTTGTATAGCAGGAGATGTAGATATCCGATTGGATGGATTGAAGTGGACGAATGTTCATTTTTGGGTCCCGATTTGATTTATAAGACTTTGGAAAAGGTTCATATTATAAGGAATCCCTTGAAAAGAACCTATAGCCGAAAAAAGTCTTATGCCAAACATAGGAGAAGGGAATTAGAGTTTGAAGAATGTGACAAAGTGTATTTAAGAATTTCGCCTATGAAAGGGATGGTGAGATTCGGAAAGAAAGGGAATTTGAGTCATCGTTATGTGGGTCCCTATGAAATTTTGCAAAAGATTAGTAAGGTTGCATACGAGTTGAGGTTTCCTAGTGAATTGGCTTGTTCATCCGGTATTCCATGTTTCCATGCTTAAGAAGTGTATCGGTGATCCCGAGTCCATTCTTCCTATTGAAGGTGTAGGTGTGCAAAAGAACCTCTCCTATGAGGAGGTTCCGGTTGAAATCTTTGATAGAAAAGTAAAGAAGTTAAGGAACAAAGAGGTGTCTTCCATAAAGGTGTTATGGAAGAATCACCTAGTTAAGGGTGCAACAAGGGAGGCCGAGACCGACATGAAGTTCTGTTACTCTCATCTATTTGATAAATAAGGTTAGTTATTCCTACTTGTAGTGAAAATAATGAGTTTATTTGAAGTTGTCTTGATTTTTGGTGAAATTGTGTAAAAAGTGCATGTTACAGTGAATCACAGTGAACTTTATGCCTAAAAATGAAATTTTGCTTTTTACTTATTTTGAGTTTATGTTGTGCATTTTGGTATCTTGTGGCTTCACGAATTGTATTGAGCATGTTGATATGTGTTGAAGAATGCTTTGGCATAATGAATAAGCATGAAATGAATGTCGAACTCTTATGAGTTGAAAATGATGTTTTGAGTTGTATTGGTTAAAATACCATGTGGTTATGTTGATTTTAATTGTAACTCATGTTTTGATATGGTGTTTTTGGTTGGGATACTAGTCTTGAGTCTATTCCTTCCTCTTTAAAGAATTTTAGTGTTATTCGGGGACGAATGTTCCCAAGGGGGGTATAATGTAATAATCCGGAAGTATAAAGCCTAATATAGAGCCTAACATGAGAGTCTAATAGTTGTAACACTGTTTATAAGTCAATTATAATGTATTTGAGTCATTTAGGAAGTTTTAAAATCAAAACATCAAGAAACGTCTATGACGTCCTGAAACTAGTTCAAGAGGTACTAGCGTGCCTTAGCCTATTAGACTATGTTTTAAGAGTCTGAAAAATGATGAAATTTAGTGGTGAGGTGTCTAACACGTATTAGAGTTGGTTTATATTCGAAACGTCTGAATACGATTCCCCAAGGACCAATCAATGTCCCTTGAGGAGGACCCTTGAAAATGTGGCTAAAAGTTTTCAAGGGACAGTGTTCACAAACGTAGCATTCGATGAGGCGTGGTCCAATCAACGGGGTGTCGATGGCCACCGTCGATGGAATCTTAGCCAATTTTCTGTGAAGTCATTTTGACAAGTCTCAGTCGCAAACGACAACTGCACAGGACGGCCATGAACAGTGCCCATCGATTGACAAATGACCCGTTGGTCGGGGTTCTGTCTATCAAGGCACTATTTTGCTGCACGTTTTTGTTAGCTAAATTAAATTAATTAAAGGGTTACTTAATTGTTTAGGGGTTAATTTAGTCCTAATTAGGTTATATAATGACTCCTATAAAGACCCGTAACCTAATTAAACTAAACCCAACTCCTATTATTTCAAAAATCCAAATTGCTCCTCCTTCTCTCTTCTTTCTCACTCCCAGAGAAACCCCATTGAAGACCAAGAAAAGGAGGGTTTTAGGGATGACAAAGATAAAGTTTTCTCCATCAAACTTCATCAATTATTAAGGTATGGGATTCCTTTCACCTTTGGGATTTCTTTCCCCAAAGGGCTCCTCCAAATTGATTTCAAAAGTATGAAATTGAAGTTGGTTTTGTTTTAATACAAAATTGATCTTGTGAACTGCATTCATTGTTTATGTTTCCTGTTTGGTATTATGAGTACATTAACATGTATTATAATTAAATTATACTACTTCTTGACGAATTGACCTAGTTTGTGGAAGATGATCTTTTTTCCTTAACTATAGGTTGTGATCTTGAATTGAATTGTATGGTATTGTACAATTGGCTTGGTTAAGGTGTGAATTACTATTATATGTTTTTATTATGCCAATTTATAAGTATAATGTGATGTATTATAATCTAATTATGCTAGTCCTTGATTAATTGACCTAGGTTGTGAAGTAGATCATGAATTTCACCTAAGTCTCTAATTATAGGCTATGAATTAGTGATGAATTATTGTGTAGTGATTCAATTGACTTAATTATTGTGTTGGTAACTATTGTGTGATGATATTATTTATACCCATTGTTGGGTTTATTTGGATGGTTGATGGTAAGACATTGATGATGACATTGTGAAGGAGATTGGGTAAGTCTTGTGATCTCAATTCTTTACTTCAATTATGATTACTTGTATTAAGTGATGATGTTTTATTGAAGTATACCTTAAGTTAAGATTGATAGGGTTGGTATGATGTTGAATTGGAATGTCTTGGACTATGGATTTTGAGTTATTGGCTAAGATGTAAATGTTACAAGGATGGTGATAACTTACCAATGTGCCTTATTATGATGTGACTATGTAAATGTGCTAACCTCATATGTATGAATTGTAATGAAAGGAAAATATTCATGAGATTCTTATTGAGCTATGATTATGATTATATAAGGGATAGACCCTATTACTTACATTAAATGTGACTATGTAAATGTGCTAACCTCATATGTATGAATTGTAATGAAAGGAAAATACTCATGGAATTCTTATTGAGCTATGATGATGATTATATAAGGGATAGACCCTATTACTAACATTAAGCTATGATGATTAATAAAGGCATTAAAAACATTTCAAAAGGGACTCTAACTTAGCACCTAGTGAACTAAAATGAGGAGTGTTGCCTCCCACATAGGGTAATTAGGATCACTAATGTACTCATGAGATTGGAGACTATAATGCATGTAGCATAAAGAGGGTCCCAACTACATCTCGTAGTTCTTGAACTATCTTTCCCCCATACGAATACTAACTAGTGGATCCACAATAGAAGCTATGTTCATGTTTTGGTACTACCTTGGCAAATAGTCCGCCTTTCTTCGGTGTAAGGTTCCATGACACTGAATTTCACATTAGATCATATTGGTATATGTCGGTTAAGGCAAGATATCCTGAAAAGGTAAAATGAAGCAAAGGAATGAACTCTAACTAGGATGACCTATGGGGTTTAGCTTAGTCTAGGTAGGGGTATGAGACTCTACCTATACAGTGCACTAGTTAGCCTTGACGGAAGTCTTAGAATGATGTTCTTGTATATTTATATGCTTATAAATGTAAATGATATGTATATGATGATCTTACATGTTGATGAAACTATATGATGTTGGTTTCACTTATGAACATGTGTTTGGTCTCTATTGCTAAAGTATGATGCTATGTATACTTAATTATATGCTATGTGAAGTTGGACATTGTTTATGGTTGTTGGGTTTACTTTATTGAGTAAGTATATGAGGGCTTTGCTTAGTCATTGCACTAGTGGGCATAATGAGGGTTCATGAGTAATGTTCTTAATTTGGTTATGATGTTATGAACTCTTATATATGCTTGTTGGTATTACAACTTGATGATAGAGTTGTCTTGATTATGTGCTCAATTATGTTGATATGCATGTTGGCTTGAATATACTTAGTATTGTTGGTCTTGTGATGTACATGGTCTTGACTTAATGAATATGTCTTATTTGTTGGTATGATTTCTTGAATGTGCTTAAGGCTTTTCAAAGTAAATTGCATACTTTAATGAAATGTCCCTTTTTAGCATGATTTTATGTTGTGTGTGCATATGGTCTCATACTTAGTACAAGTGATGTCCTAACCCCATTTTCTCCCCTTTTCCCAACATTTTAGGTTCTGGTCGTTGAAGAGCTTCTGATAACTTCTGAAGGAAGACTTGTATTCTCATTCTCCAAGTTGGGTAGGTCATCACTACTTCAAGGATAATGCCACTTTCTAGCACTGGATGTTCATTAATCTTAAGGACAATATGTTCATTTCCTTTCATTTGATTACTAAAGATTGTATAGAGTATATGTGGCTTTAATTATATTGTTGTATGGGCTATGCCCAATTGTTATACTTTTGTTTAGATGGTTATCAGATGAGACATCCATTTTAAAATTATGTTATATATATATATATATATATTTATATA
>NC_028646.1:54549406-54557339 GCF_001406875.1 Solanum pennellii | reverse complement strand
TATATATATATATATATGTATATATTATGTGTATGCGAGAGGTCTATCTAAACCTCATGATACATAGAAGAAAAGTTTTAAATTTTCTGCATTTTTAACCTATAAATGTTATGATGTAAGCTAAGAGGCTAGTCTTGTCCTCGATAAGGACGACGTTGTCGGTTATGTCTAGCGGGTGCTCCCCGGATGTGACCATCTGAAAGCTAATGGTTTTTGGACTATTGTTGTAAATGGATATGAAGAGCCGGAAAATGGTGGTGAACTTTCAATAGTAGAGATGAAAAATAGTTAGGCTAAGTACCGTCAAAATGTAAAAGTCTTGAGCAAAATCCAAATGGGAATCTCAAGAGTATACTTTGCAAAAATTGCTACTTGTGAGACTGCAAAGCAAGCTTGTAAGTCTTTGGAAATAGAAGTGTATGGTGACGAAAAGGAACGCACTATAAATCTTCAAACTCTTTGAAGAGAGTTTCAAAATTTGAAGATGATAGAATCTAAAAATATAGATGAATATTGCACAAGAGTCATTAATATTGTAAATGAAATGAGAAATCATGGTGATACAATTTCAGACCAACAAGTTGTGGAAAAGATTCTAATTAGTGTGACAAAAAAGTATGAGTATATTGTTGCTATCACTGAGGAGACGAAAGATTTTTCTAAGCTTTATATCAAAAAGCTAGTCGAGTCATTTTATGCACACGAGAAACAAAGGTTTTTTTTACTGAAGATCAATCCAAAGAGATGGCTTTCCAGTCAAAACAAATGAGAATTATCAAATTTTCTCAAAAAAATCAACAAAGGAAGAATAACAATCCAAAAAAAAAAACAGGATCATGATGATTATTCTAGAAGGTTGAAGAAAAAGATGAGAAAAGTACTAGTCTTTTTTGTAATATTTGCAAAAGGACTAATCATAATACAGAAAAATGTTGGCACAAAGGCAAGCCCCAATGTAGCTTTTGTTAAAAGTTTGGTCATATTAAGAATGATTGTTGGGACAAGCTACAGGAGCAAACAAACTTTTGCGAAGAACAGGAGGAAGAAACGGAAGATAATTTTTTCTTTACTTCTCAATGTGATCTTTCAACGAAAAGTTGTGAATGGTATATTGATAGTGATAGTAGAAATCACATGACTGGACATAAAAAAAATTTCCTCTTAGTTAATAGTAGCATCACTACTAAAGTGAGAATGGGGAATGGAGCCTTAGTTTATGCAAAAATTAAAGGTACCATTTCAATCAACATAAAAGGGATCTGTAAAAAAATTCATGATGTGTTTTATGTTCCTGAATTGGAAGAAAAATTGCTTAGTGTTCCTCAATTCATGGAAATAGTTATTCTCTTGTATATAGAGATAATTATTGCAAGAATTATGATAAAATTGAGTCAAATCAAGTCATTGTTAACGTAGAGATGATAAAAACAATTTTTTTTTAAAATTTCATTACAATGCATTCAAAAATGAAGTTGTAGATAATTTATGGCTTTGGCACAAAAAATTGTCACTTGAATTATCATAATTTGAAGTTTCTCAAGCAAAAAGAATGGTGACATAACTTTCTAAGATACATACTAAAAATAATGTAAATAATACTTCTATCATATATTTAGATGTGTCAAATAAAGAAGAGGACGAGGAAGAGGAAGATGTCCATCAAGGAGGAGAAATCTCATATTCAGACGATGAAGAACCACTTCCAAGAGGAATAAAATTTTTGAGTGACATTTATCAAGTATTCAACTTTGGCGGTGTTAAGAAAGAAAATTATGAGGAGGCAATAAAGCAGATGATTGAAAGAGAGTCTTGGTAGAAAAAAATTAGAAGATTGAGAAAGTTAATACTTGAGAGTGTGTGAGTATACCAAAAGAGAGAGAAGTTGCAAGTCTAAAGTGGATTTGCAAAACCAAACTCAATCAAAAAGGAGATATTTAAAAACACAAGAGAAAGGCAAAATTTTGTTGCAACAATTGTAAGACAGGAGAGCAAAATGTTGACATCTTTACCACAACACTTCCAAGTGAAAAGTTTTGTCATCTTCGAGAAGGCATTGGAGTTTTCAAGTAAATGCATTAAGGGGGATTTTTCAAGTTAATTGTGCAAGACTTTTTATTTTTTATATTTTGAGTAGTACAAATAGTGATGTAGTTAATTATTTAAATCATCTCAAGTGGTTTTAGGTATCCTATATAAACATTGAGCATTATCTAAAGATAGTATTCTCCTTCTATATTTCCTACATCAACTTGGGTAATTCCTTTGACTTGGTAATAGTGGGGTTCCATATATATGCCTCTCTTTGGCCATGGACAACAAAAATCAATCTATTATTAGAGCCAGCAATGTGAGTTGATAAAGTGGATCTTTCGGTGGGGGAATCGATGTGGAATAGCTCCTCAGTGTGTTGTTGTTTGGTAAACAGGGGAGGGAGAGAACAGAACTTGAAATTATCGTGGTGTTCCGAAATATAAGTCTGTGATAGATGTATCCTTTTTCATTAGTTGTTAACTTGATATGGTTCTTCACAAAAGCATTGCAAGAGATAAGTTGAAGCCATGATTTAGAAATGCACATGAATTTTGACAGGGATTTGATAGGAAGCTCTAAGAGGATCTGAATGACAGTATTTTTTTCCCTAAGTGTATGTTTTTGGCGTTTGTGTTTATTGAGTAGAAGGAGTTGTACTTTGATGGCAACACAGTTTTGAATTATAAATAAGAATTAATAGAAATCCTAATTTTGATAGAAGTTGATATTCTAAGTATAAATGATTTGGAAGTATCGCCTAAATTCTTTGCCTATTTATAACAATTCATATCGCACCTAATTAATTATTCATAGAAGTTTAAGGGATTCGGAAGTATAGCTATATATTTTTGTTCCTTTTCCATCTTAGCTAATTAATTACTCATTCTTTCTAGTTAAAAATGTCATCGTCATCATCAATAAAAAGGTCTTATTGAAGCTTTTAATGATGGCATAATACATAAATATGCCCTTTAACATGGTTTCGAATCACATTTATGTCCTTCAACTTTGGGTGTGTACAAATAGATACTAAAACTTGTATAAAGTTGAACAAATAGATACACGTGTCCTACATGTCATTCAACGTGTCATTTTTTGTCCTACGTGGTGTCCTACGTGTATTGTGTCTTGTATGACTCATGTGTATTTATTTAAAAGCTGGATAGTTAAAGTGTCTGTTTGTGCATTATGAATGTAGAAGGTCAAAGTTAAAACTTAAAGTCAAGTTTAGGGTCCAATATATGTATTATGCCTTTAACGATATATGTTATTCAACAGAGAAATCAATGTACAGACCCCAATAGATGAAATTGGCTAATAAATAACTTTCTCAACTCTTCCATTTTGCGCTTCGCTCAATGAATTTCCAAACGATGGTAAGCTTACTGGCATGATTAAAGGAAGTAATCTTCAGCATTAAAGAAGACAGCCAGCTCTCATGAATATCAACAGTAGTAGAAGTTATTGTAGATGGGGAGCATTTTCATAATTGCTAAGATTACTAGAACGACTAATAATAATATTTCACCCTAAAAAGCAGGTGAACCATCCACAAGGTTTCCTCTAACATTCTCGGTGTACAAGGCGGATCAAGTTACATAACTACAATTCTAATACTAAATGCAGAAGACAAGATGGAGCAAGAGAACAGATTACGACAAGGATTCACCATTTCGATCCATGCACTCAGCAGCAAGTACGGAATCAGCTTCCACTTCCTGAAATTCAATATACCAAAACAAGTTAAGGTTGCTCTCCCAAAATTTTCTAAAAAAAAGGGTAAAGTACTACAAAAATAGTTACCTAGTATAAGCAATATCAACAACATAGATGCGAATGAATTATCTTTTCTCAATGTAAAAGGATGTCAGCTATTAAACTGTAACCAACACTGTTAACACCAAATTAGACCAACTATCCATAGAAAAGAATATAACTCTTCATACTTCAAATTTCCAACAGTTTGGTAAGGAGAGAGGAAATTACAAATTACCAATAGTTTAGCCGTTAAACTAAAACTGTGGTTCAAATCTAATCCTTCTCGAGCAGAGTAACCTACCCAAACACTACATAAGTGCTTAAAGCACCTAAATAAAACAAAGCAATTCAAACAGGCTCTAAGTTGTGAATATTATTTGTACATCACATAGACGTAGTTTTAAGTCAAACTATCAATGAAATTGTGAATGCTACGTTATGCTTTCTCTATTACGATACGTCCTGTATTATTAAAAATGCTATATACAGACAATCACAAAAATTTGTGAAAGGTGTCGTAGACCACATAAACTTATGTCAAAATCAGGTTCTATCCCTAATGAAAACTTACCTTGGTACATTTATGAGTAATTAATATTGCAAAAAAATGCTTTTGAAAAATGTATATTGTTAAAGATTTATTGCTTTATAAGTACAAACATTATCATAATTGACAATAAAGGATAAAGTGCAATGCACATGTCAAGAAAGTAGTAAAGTACAAAGGAGAAATGCTTACCGGAACAACGAGCTATACAAGAAAATATGATTGTTATGCGGAATTCGAGATAATACGAGAAAATATAAACGTGAAAAACAAAGACAACAGATTTACGTGGTTCACCAATAAATTGGCTACGTCCACGGGGAAGAGGGGGAGCAGTTTTATTATGGAGAGGCAAGAACAGAATTACAGAATAGGGTTTGCCATAGCGTCTATATATAGTGCTAAGCTACGCCCTAACAGGCTTGGGCCCAACATACAGAATTGACACATAATTAAGGGCCCAATACAGCGAGACCCCCGTCCTTTCTGTTTGTAACGGGTCCGATTCAAGGCATTCAACAATGATGTATGGATTAATATATTCAATGTTGTGTCTCATTATTATGGGAAAAAACATATTCAATGCCTCGTCCTATATTTGATAGAAAAAGAATTGCGAAAAGAGCATATACCAGAAATCGTAAGGGATTAACAATGCTTTTTGCAAAGATTTCTGCCGAGTCGCATCCCACGACATCAACAGTGTGCTGTAGCTTTCCTGTTGAACCCCAAAATATCAGTATAACTCCGAGAAGGGAAAGTAAAAGGTCGCCTTTAGTTGAGTGGTGAAGATGTGTAGACAATGGGTAAGTGGTTGGAGAACCCATATGTATCCCAACATTTTGAGGATATTCAATGGTAAACTGTTTCGTCCAAGATACATGTAAACCACTATTCTTCAAAATCCAGACATCTCAAGTAGTAGCAACTACATTAGCAGTGTAAATAAGAGAAAGCTCACTTCCCACAACTCCCAATTTGATATTAAAATTGTCTTCTCCACAAATGGGAAGCTCCAAGCTACCACATGTCTCGTGTGCCACATCAAACGAAATGATCTTGCGCACATTGAAATCACAAAAACTTGTAGATGCAGTCCAATAAAGCTTCCTGTTGACAAATTTAGCCGTAAGATTTATTAGAAAGACGCTCTTAAGTTGGCCATAGAGGGTTTTCAGGAATCCGTCCTTAAACTATAGATGTAAACAACATAACTCAGGTCGGATTCGTCAATACAATCATCAATAAACAGATCTTTGTAATCATCACGTGATTCATCAAATCCAAAACCATTTTTCATATAGAAAGAAAAATCCCACGGCATATTAAGTAGTTTCTTTTGACTTGCTAATGGTGGGGTTCCATATATATATATATATATATCTCTCCTTTTTAATCGTACAGACAAATTAGCCCATTGGCAGTACCAATAATGGAAGATGATAAAGCCAAAGAATCCATGTGAACAGTGGTTTGTTGTTTGTCAAACTAGGAAGGGAGGAGAGACCTTAAGTTAAATTCCCGTTGATGCCTGGAAACAGAACTGTATGATTTGTGTTCAATATGAGATGTGTATTCAAGAAATTAGGACTAGATATGAGTTGATGTAATGCTTCTGAAACGGACATACATTTCACGATAGATTTTTGGTGCAGCCTTAAGAGTATGTTTGTTATGATTTCATTTGGAATTTCGGAATGAATTGTTGTACAACCTATTTATTTGGCTCATTGGACCACAATATTTTTTATGAAATTTCCTGAAGCATTTAATGTGTCTGAAACATATAAAACAATCAGGGCGGATGTGGTACAATCGTCTTAGCCAATTTTTGCTAAAGGAAGGGTACAAAAATGACCCTATTTGCCCTTGTGTTTTTATAAAATGGTCTGGATGTGATTTTGTTATAATAGTCGTGTATGTTGATGATATAAATATCATTGGTATTCCTAATGAGCTTTCAAATGTTGTTGAGTATTTAACGAAAAAAATTGAAATGAATGATCTTGGTAAGACAAAATTTTGTCTTGGCCAACTGATTTGAAAAATGGAATATTTGTCCATCAATAAACATACACAAAAAATGTTTTAAAGCGATTTCAAATGGATAAATTACATCCATTGAGTACCCAATTGGTTGTGAGATCGCTTGACATACAGAAAGAGCCATTTCGATCTCAAGAAAATGATAAAGAGCATCTTGGTGATGAAACTCCATATCTTAGTGCTATTGGGGAACTAATGTATCTTTCTAATAATACTCGACCAGATATTCGTTCCGCAGTAAGTTTATTGGCAAGATTGAGCTCATCCCCTATAAAGAGACATTTTAATGGACTCAAACATGTACTCAGATATCTTAAAGGAACCATTCATATGAGATTATATTATTTAAATAAAATCCAAGTCAGAAATGATTGGTTATGCAAATGTTGGATATTTGTCTAATCCACATAAAGCTCGATCTCAGACAGACTATTTATTTACATATGGAGGCATAACTATATCTTGACGTTCAATGAAGCAAACATTAGCTGCTACTTCTTCAAAACATGCAGAAATAATAGTCATCCATGTTTGGTTGAGATCAATAACTCAACATATTCAAGAAATATGTGGTTTTACTTTGAAAAAGGATATCCCAGCTACATTGTATGAAGAGAATGCTACATGTATAGATCAGCTAAAGGGAGGATACATTAAAGGAGAAAGAACAAAACACATTTCACCAAAATTCTTTTTCACTCATGATCTTGAGAAGAAAGGTGAAATAAATGTTCAACAGATTCACTCAGTTGATAATTTGGCGAATCTGTTCACTAAAGCATTATCAACCTCAACATTTGAAAAGTTGGTATCTAAGATTGGAATGTGTCGTCTCCAAGAAATTAATGATGTTTGCAACATGGGGAGTAAACTACGCGGTGCACTCTTTTTCCCATGGCCTAGGTTTTATCCCAATGAGTTTTCCTAGCAAGGTTCTTAACGAGGCACCAAATAAAGCGTATAACAAGATAAGTGTACTCTTTTTTCCTTCACTAAGATTTTTTTCCACGGGGTTTTTTCTTAGTAAGGATTTAACGAGGTATATTATCTATCAATGGTTATCCAAGGGGAGTGTTGTAAATCATTTTTGTGGTTAAATGGATGATCATAACTCTTGGTTAATTACCTTCTTTATGAATAGTAATGTTGTTGATAATGTGGTCAAATGGATGACCATAACTCCTAGGTTAATTTCATCCTTTATTGGTAGTAATGTTGTTGATAATGTGATCAAATGGATAAGCATAACTCCTAACTTTATTTCCTCCATAATAGGTAGAAAATCTCAAGGTTTAATGTAATGTTTATGACACCATTTGGTATTCTTCAATGTAGTCCTATAAGTAGTGGTGTTGAGAATAATGTTTATACACTTGAAAGAAAGAAAGTTAGCATATATTATTCTTCTATTGTATTATATTCTTCTTTTCTTCATCTTGTCATTGTTCTTTAGTTCTTAAGTTTTATAAAAAAATAATATTTTTTGTATGAAAAAGATTAAAATATAACTTGAACTTGTCTAGAAGAATCATATATATATATATATATATA
>NC_028646.1:54545572-54549126 GCF_001406875.1 Solanum pennellii | reverse complement strand
TATATATACCCCTACATTTGTTTAAAATTTAAAGTAAAAATAATAAATATAAAACTAATTTTTTTTTACTTCCATTAGATATAAAGTATACATTGAGATTTTTTCGTAACGACAAAGATACATGTGAGTTACTTGTATAACAATAAGAATATATGAGTCAGTTTCATAACTATAGAGTCGAGTAACAAAACCATCAAGATATGGACTTTGTTCTTGACTAATTTGGTTGATGATTTTAATAGGGAAAAAAGACAAATGTATCCCCGAAATATCATAAATGGTATGCAGATACCCTCCGTCATGCTTTTAGATCCGGAGCATTTTCATAGTTACTAAGTTTTTTTTAGAACAAGTCAGGATTCGAGACCACCCTAGTCGTAATACATGATGCGCTTAGAGAAATAAGTGACCCAAACTTTTAGATGATACACCATAAACCTCTTTTTACTATTTATGCAAACAAATCACCATTAAAATACCTCAATATCACCTATATTTGTACATAATTCTACCCAACACACTCTACATGATTTCACAAAGTCATTTAATAATTATTTCTTGCCAATCAAAAAGATATCAGATTTATCAGAAAGTAAGAAAAATAAGTAACTCGGGAGTGTGGGGAAGGGGAAAAAGAAAGAAATAGGGGATTGGATAGTGGAAGAAATCAATATCCCCATAAGTTAAAAATCATTGTCTGTCAAACCCTCTATGTAGAAATCAAGGATGATACTTTTTAACACAATCTTCATGGAGTGAAAAAATTAGCATCCCTCTATTTAATATTTTTTTTGTAAAAAGATGTTCAATAAACATAGGGATCCGTTCAAATACACAGAAACAGAAAAAAAAACTAAAAAAACAACACCAAAATAAAAACTAAAGCAAAAAACTGAAAATAAAATTGAGACGTGGAAAACGAATGGAATTTGCTTTTCCATGTCCTTCTTTGTGCATTCATGGTAGACTTGAGCGTTATCAATTATCATTGTAATTTTACTCCCCCATTGTTCATCCTTAGCTTTTTATTTTTCATTTGAGATTTACTATATTATTTTTCAGATCTGTTATAACTCACTTCAGAATTTACTATCATGTTTAATATCTATAGAGGGATAAATATGTTTAAAAAGAAGAAGAAATTGAAGAGTCATACGGAAGGGGAGAAAGAGAATGAAAATGGGGTATTGTTATGGTCACTCTCCTTTTCTGCGTGAAATCACACAGTTCTTCCATATCAACATTAAGTTGCCGCATAAGTTTAGTCAATGGTCAGATGGATTTAATATATTGAGTTTCGTTGACTTTAAGGGTTTAGTTGACAAAATTTTAAGCAAAAGAATCCATAATACAAACTAGTATAAGGGTCCATCAGACCATTTCACCTTGTCTTAACTTATTATTTTCCCTCTCCAACACTTCCACATTCATTTTGTACCTCAAAACTTCTAGTTCCCCTTCATGGATTCCTTCGTTGTTGACATCTTCTACTGTGTAAACATATTGGATTGACTTTGTTTTTCGGCGTGGAAAGTAGCTCACATAAAATTCTCAAGTAGGAATTGAGTTTCCGTTGATGTTGTTATTGGTATAAGTAGGAGGAGCTTCAGATTTTAGCTGTCTGTTCTGGTTTGCGAGGGGGATGTCCTTAAAAATTTAGAATTTAACAAACTCAATTCTTTACAATGGGAGAAGCACACAAAGGAAATTAAGGACACCAAATGACTTTGCTCGCAACTCATGTGTATAGGACTCATACTATTCACAAGGTTAATCAAAATAAGTAAATTATCTAAAACGTAGAAGGGACATGAGGACACACGTGCAACGCACATTACTAGAAACTAGTCTCTAAAAAGATGGCGGAGATTTGTGGAAAGTCTAGTAAAAGATAGAGATTGATTTCTAAAGATTTTGAAGCGTATGCATTTGGTAAAAACATTGGAAAAGACTATGTGAATGAGATTTACTTTGAGCAACTGGAGTGTTCTTTACTTATTTGGATATCCCTACAACAAAAACAACTTTTAGCGGCATTAAATATTGACACTAATAAAAAGTGTTAAAGTCTTTACTGGCATTAGTTAGGTGTCATTAGAACCAATTTCGCTAAAGTTTTACGGACATATACAAAGAGTGAAAATTGCCGCTAAAATACATATTTAGAGGCAATTAAGAATTAAATGCTGCTAATGGTCATTTTTGTTGTAGTATATACATGACAATGAGGTTGGCTTTACCTTTATGTCCGACAGAAAAAGGTCTTGATGAAGATTTTAATGATATTACCATACGCTATTCATTAGAGAAATCAATCTACACTGTTATATAATAAATCGAGCTATTTTATAAATCTCTGTAGCTTAAATTGGCTGATAAATAGCTTTCTTAGCTCTTCCATAGTTGGTTTTCCCTTTATGAATTTCTCGAGTAAAGAACACAGCCAGTTCTCATGTTTAATATCAATAGTACTAGAAGATGTTGTATATCAATAATTAGATCTGGAGCATTTTCATAGTAAATAAGTTTATCACGATTCGAGACTACCCCTAGTCGTAACACACGATGCGCTTAGAGTCATAAGTGACCCCAAACTTTTTGATGAGATAGTCATACCTTAACAGAATTTTGTAAAATCTTCCTTAGTAGAACACTAGGTTGCTAATGGAAACCACCCCTGAAACCATGGTTCAAATCCAGCTAAAGCCCTTCCGAAGTAAACCTTTCCACCGTAAATTCTCTGCATCCCCGAACACCTTCAGATCTCCACTGGCATTAAATTGCATATGTGAGCCAAATGTTCGTGTTCATCATCTAGAAGTGATTATCACATACTCACAGAATGGGGAAGTGATCCCTTATTGTTTGTCTCATATTCACATGTTCGTGTTGATCGTCTGGCAGTGATTATCACATACTCACAGAAAATTTTGGAGGTAGTTGTTTTTGCTGGAGAGGCTACGACTCGTCAATATGCAGCCACCATGCATGGAGCCTACCTCAGTGGCTTAAGAGAAGCTTCTCATATTTCCCAGTCCATGAAAGCTAGGCAAAACAATCCAAAGAAAATTGTATGTTGTCCACAAAAAATTGTTAACAGGGTCGACACTATAAACACATCGACGGAATGAGAACTTTTTACTTTCGCTCTGATATTAGTCTCCACATTATATATATTGTTGCAGAATTTTATTTTTTTACAAATTTGTGGTCATCCAATGATCTCTATTGCTTGTAATAAGGGAAGGTATTGGTCTCTGCTCCAGTGCCTCCCATTAATGAAGATACATGGCCTGAAATTTCTCTGAAATACATGCTAATTAGCATTATTACGTTATCCACGGAATTTAACCTTGATTCTGAAAAAATTGCTTGAAAAGAAAGCGGCAGCTGAATGTTTCATTGATTACAAGGTGATTGTGGCCTGTGCGCCAATTTGTGGATCGTTTAATATAAGTAGTTAAGTGTACGTGTTATTGCATTGCCTATCACATTAATTAATAATAGTAATACATACATATGTGTGTGTGTGTGTATATATATATATATATATA
>NC_028646.1:54487625-54545377 GCF_001406875.1 Solanum pennellii | reverse complement strand
TATATATATATATATATATATAAAGAATAATTTTTTACCAAACAGAATATTAATCTAATATTTGAATAATCTACTTCTAATAAACAACAAAATGACCCCTTAGTATAATAAATAAGCTTTATTTGATATACTAGTCAGGGGCACGTGCGTTGCACGTGTGAGCTATGGTAAGTAATATCATTCTATGTGAATTTTTTTTGTAAATAAGTATTTTGATGATTGGGTGAATTGTTAATTGATTTAGTAGAAGCGTACATTGTTTTTATTAGTCTTTTGATGATTACATGAGGTATTAGTGATGTTGTATAGTGAAAAAGATTTGACGCATTTAATAATAAATAGGAACAATAACATGCAGTTAATATGAAGTGTTTAAACATAAGTACGAAAGTACGATTAATTTTTAATAATACTAATATTTAAACATTATAATAGAATATAATGTTAATAAAGCTGATAATAGTAATGAAAGAAATATTCCGAAAATGACCCTAAACACATTGAAGAGTGTGGGTTGTTGAAGAATCCATTATGTTTGCATTGACTTTTTTGCGTCTTCTAAACCTGTGATTTGAAGCAATGTAATGTTGTTAGTATATAGTATCTGTAAATATTTAATTATATGTGTTAGAATGACCATATATGTATATGGGGTTATCGTACCTAAAACTTCCTTATAGACGATGTTCTTTGTGTACGTTACTTTTTGACGTTTGGGTTTCTCTGTTAGGACAAGTACTATTGTTGTGGACATAGATATCCCTCTTGATAGTGCCACGTACAATTGACCATGTGATAAAACATGTTGGGTAAAATACAAACCAACATTGTGAATCGTTTGACCTTGATCTTTATTTATAGTCATTTCAAAACAAAGGCGTACGGGGAATTGCTTTCGAATGAATTTAAATGGATATCTTTCATTTTCTGGTGGTGATAGTTGTATTCTTCGAAGAAACACATGTTTTGTTGCAGAATGACCACTTGATATTTCTGCATGCAGGACATTTTGAGAGAAACCTCGACATATCATTCATGTGTCGTTGCATAAGCCACTTGAAGGGTCCAAATTCATTAGCAACATGATAGATGCATTTTCCTTCAATTCTACCCTTCATTAAATAAGATATGTCAAAATCTATCCATTTTTTTCGCCTCTTGTAAGTTGTAATGTATTATGTTCAATACCTATGTGGTGGGAGACCTTTTGGTGTTAAAGTATTTAGATATTCTTCTTTGTAATAGTTGTTGGTGTCATCTTCTACTGAGTCAAAGCTATTGAATATCTTGCTTTCACCTGGGAATTGAGATATTAACTTGTTGTTAATTTTATCCACATGGTCACTTCTGCTTGCTAAAATAGCTCTTTCAGTGACATATTTTGCTGTAGCAGCATTTTTTTGCATGTTTTGAAATAACTCTTTTATTATGGATTCTTCTGGAATTCAATCCTGGGAATGTTTGATTGTTAATTGTTCTGGGAGGAGGATTAAATTTTCTCTTATTGTTGGTTCATCACCGTTACCCACTCGAAGTAAGAACTCGCTGAATGTTGGATCTGTTCTTGCTCTCGTATTTCTAGTTAATTGAATCTTCTCCATCAAAGGCCAGAGATATGATTTGACCAAGCTTGCATTTACAATTTCTGCTCGAGTTGATTTTGGAACTACTGGTAACACCTGCCGAAAATCTCCTCCAAAAACCATGACTTTTACGCCGAATGGTTTATCGATGTCCTTTATGTCTCTGAAGCTCCTGTCGACTGTTTCTATTGTTTGGCATTTGGCAATTCCTGCTTCATCCCATATAATCACTTTTGCTTTTCTAATCAATTTGGCAGCACCACTTTGCTTTGACATGTTTGTCATTGTTGATTCACTTGTTTGAAGAGGGATCTCAAACCTTGAATGTATTGTATGTCCTCCTGGAAAGATTGAAGCAGCTACGCCACTGGTTGTTGTTGTCAAACCTATCATACCTCTTGATCTAACATTTGCAAGTAATGCACGGTCTAGGTATGTTTTTCCAGTTCCTCCGGGTCCATCCACAAAGAATATTGCAGTTGTTCCAGCATTGACTGTTTGCATTATTTTTGTAAAAGCATCATGTTGTTCTAGAGTTAATTGTGACTATGCATCAAAATCTTCTGGTGGTATCTGCACGGACATTTCTTCATTTATTTCTCTACATTCTGATGAACCAACTTCGAGGAAATTGTGATCTAGTTGAGGAATGTCATATATGTCTATGCTTTTGCCCATACTTTGCAAGCAATTATTAATACTATTCAGACTAGACTGTAGTATAGTATTGTGTGAGTTTCCATATAGCCTACTGAAGTCCTCTAACATATCCTCATAATAAGTATCACAGAGTTTTCTAATATCTGTTGGGTTACAATGAACCAAAATTGTACCAAACAAACTTCTAAGAGCGAATGGCATTTTGAAGACAACAGCCTCTCTCATACATTCTGATATGCTGTTGTCGGACTCAAGTAACCCTCTTTCTTTGGCTGCTTCTTTGAAGGTCTGACATTGCTTGCCATTGACCGTGAGTAAGTCGTTGAATGACAATGGTCCCCTTACATGGTTTAGTAACAACCGCTCATAATATTTTTCCCCTTCTCGAGGATTAGCTGGGCAATATAATCAATATGTACTAATTAATAAGTTTAAAAATTATCCATGTGTATGATTTTATAGCTTACTACATTCAGCTTACCGATTGCAATGCGACCAATTACAGATCTTGTTTTCCTTTTTTCCCAAGTCTTTACCTTTTGAATTCAAACATAATACTTTGGGAATTGTCTATAAAGATATGTTTTTGCTTCATAGTCAATTGAGCACATTCTGAAATGTTCGGTCAACATTGTTTGCTTGACACCATCCAAGGCGATGACATTTTTTAAATTTTGATTTTTCCAGTAAAACACTGTGATTTTGTTTTGAGTTAGTGTTTGTATTTGATAATTTTAATTATTTTTTAAGCAAATGTGTATAATAATTCATTAATATGTGTACCTGAATGTTTTTCTGGCAGATGTAGTTGAAGGTTGATGACTGCAGGTTGCATTTCAGCCAAGTTGAATTCATATATTCTCCATAGTGCTTCAGGCGGTGACACCAATCGTGCATCTTGTAATGTTTGTATTTCTTCAATAACATTTTAACCATCATCAGACTGAACATAAATTGCACACCGATCATGTCCTTTATATATATACTTGTATAGATACTTTATTGCTTTGACTCCTGAGCAAACCTCAACATTAATGTGACAATTGTATCTTGAAAGCACATAAGGGCTATAAGTTACTACCCATTGATTTGTCATATGTATTCTACAAACAATCTCTATTCTTTCATCCATTCTTCTTTTATAAATTGGATATCCGTCCTTTGCTTGGATTGATTTGTTGTTGTATGGCCTTGGATAATGATATTTACACTGTCCATTTTGCATGCATGTGTTTGTTGGACGTTTGTTTCCACATGGACCATGCATCATATGTTTGATCACTAATTTATGCAATAAACGATATCCATACTTGTATTTATCTGGAATCTCTGCTGAGATAAACCTATCGTACTGATCTCCTGATTTGATGTTGTGCCCTTCTTTTAATGTGAGAAGTAGTTGTATATGTGGTAGTCCCCGTTTTTGAAATTCTACCACGAATACATGAGCAACAACAATTTCAAATATTTCTTTCTTGAAAATTTGGTCTTTTAGATCCTGCAACTTAGCTCTGAATACTCTTGTTACCAAGTCAGGTCTATCTTGATGAGTTAGTCCGGGGCGCAATTCTTGTTGGATTTCAATCCAGTGAGGATTGCACGTCATTGTTATAAACAGATCTGGCCTACCAAAATGTTGTACCAAAGCCATTGCATCCATATACCGTTTTTTCATATCTCGTGTCCCCCGAATAAAAGATGATGGAAGTAGTATTCTTTGCCCAATTCTATCTCCCCTGCATTCTCCCGAGCTGACACTATCAACAATACCTTGATAAACCTCTCTTCTAAAATTTGATTGTTCCTTTGTGAAATATTCTAGCCTTGTTGTTTCCAATTTTATGTACATGTCAACCACAAATTGTTGTAGTAATCTTCCACATAGTAGTAATACTGACCTCTCTGTTTCTCGTAGTTGTAGCTTATAACAATAGCGCTCTCTGCAAGAAACATTTCACTTTGTCTCACGGCGGACATCTACAAGTGAAAGGAATCATATTAATATTATTTTTATTTTATGTTGGTTATAATATTGGTATAGTAGAAAAATGTATTTTTCTTATAATTGTACTTTGTACGCCTTTGGTAGTATTATTTTATATCAAGATGTATTTTTTATAAGTTGCTAACTTGTGAAGAACATGACTACATTTTTGCTATAAGAGGGCATAATGTAATATATTCTACCTTGATCCTCGTTGGCTAATATTGCATCAGCTGATATGAATATTTGAATATCATTGACCATAGTTGGTGAGTGAGCACTTCTTCTGTGAGGCAGTCTTTCTCTCCGTTTTCTTATTCCTTGATGCCATCCACCTTCACCTCTTGGGAATAACAAAGGATATTGAATAGGGTCATAACAATTAAAATAGTGTTTTACTCTATGTTTGTACCGTGAGTGCTCATGAACAATTATTTCTCGATCAAAAGGTATATTTGGATTGTTTCCATCGATTCAAATTGCTCGTACTTGACTTATCGAGGGTATGTTGTACACTCGCTGATCCTAAGAGGAATTTGCAGCAATACGAAGTTGAAAATTGTGGAAACTTGTTTGGTTTTTTAATTGGCAAAATATTTGTGCATATGGGTTACTCTCCATTACCTGTTTGATTTTTGTTGCAATATGGTCTGAAAGAATTCCTTCATTCACCTTTGATAGTCTGTTGGTCAATTTGTTGTCTGTATCAAAGAAGTATAGTTGGAAGTAACATGGATTGTTATCACGTTGTACCAACGATGGTAGATCGTGATAAATTTGACGTTGTGCCCTAAATGTGTATACTCCTTTTTTTGCACATGCTAGTTCCTTATCTAGGTTAACACAAAAAGATGTAAAAGCAAAGATGCTATTATATGCACGAATATTTTTGCGAAACTCTACCGCGTCTGGAGTAGATGCCACAAACATTTCATGTAGTTCTGTTGGTGCTTCAGTGTTTGCCAATTTGATATATCTGCTTGCACAACAGAATGCTGGAGGTTCATGTTCCAATCTTTTTGCAGCACAATAAATACATTCTGGGATGGCTTTCAGCACGTGCAAATATGATGAAGATAAGTTATAAGCAACAATTTCTATATATAGAAATATTTTTAAAGATATGTTAGAAATGTAATATGATAAAGTTATTGAATATTCAAGTTATGTAAGATATGAATAGGGTTTTCCATGTACCTCCAAATTCAAACTCTTCAGATTATGTTCTAAATAGCCAATTGATTTTACGCTGCTTTTTCGAACGTGGATGTTCATCTTCTAGATGTGGTATTGTTTGGGTTGCTAATATATACTTATCCACTCATCGCAATGTGCTTCGCAATTGACTTTTCTCTATAAGGGGAACATTTTTTGGTACATTTAGACAAAGGATTTAATATTTTTGTATGTGTGTATGCGAATATGGTTGCATTGTACTAAGTCTTCATGTATGTTGGATTTTACATGATTATGTAAGTTCTTACCTGTGTTGCTGAAATTGTTGTATGGTTGTCATGCTGATCAGTTTTACTGGTAGAAGGAATGTTTTTTCCTTTATCACCTACTTGATTTGGCATGAAAGGAGTGATGATATTTGTATCACATGTGAAGTTAAGTGAATAGAAGGGTCAAATTTAATTTTGAATTGTGATAAGTACTTAACATATTATATTTACCTTGATGTTGGTTGTGTGTCATTGTTGATTTGATTGTGATAAAATTTGGATTCTTGGTGTGACACTTCTCTTATCTCTTCCTATTTAGCATATGTAATTTAGCAGTGATCTAAAACATAACGGAATCATTAATGGCAATTGTAGTCATATATTTGACATATATAGGAAAAAACATCTTTTATAGGGTAGGATGTATGCAAACCTTTTTTATGGATGAAGATATACATTGCAGCAGAAGATTGTTGTGGATCTGTTTTGAATTAATAAATTGCATACATTGAATGTTTAGTGAAGTAGTTAACAAAATTCATTGATATAGGAAAATAAGTTAAAAATAAAAGTGATGTTAGGTGAAGTTGCTCGGTGAAAAAAGGTAAGTTATTTTTAAATATTATGGAGATAATAAGCATTGGTATATAAAAATAAGGAAATTTTAAATCAATTATATATTAATTTTTTCCTCTTTTATCTTCTTTTCAATCGGATAGGGCATGATGTTTTTTCCTTTAACCTTCCTGGTCCTTTTCTTTGTAGTTGAATTAGTGTCGCTTCGTCATCACTTTCATCTAGTACATTCTGTTTTTCTACCTCATGTATCCTCTCTTTCTGTGGATTATCATCTGTAATGACTTGCTTAATGTTGTTAGTCCTCTTGTATGTATTTTTTTTTGTGGATTTCCAATGTCAGTTTCAACTGATGCAATATCTTTTTCAACATGAGGTATGCTTGCAACTATTTCTTTCATTTTTTCATCATCACTTAGTATCTTCGTCCTCTTGCATCTTTGTTTTGTAATTGGCATTTTAACCTTGGTTTGATCTGGTGGTAATTTTTGGAAACCTCATGTATCTCCATAGCTATCACATTGATGTTTGTGTCAACATCTGGGAATTTACGATCAATCTTAACAAGGATACTGAATTATTTCCCCTTGCTCAATACCATCTTGCGATAGTATGGTGATTGTTCTTTCTGTGGAATATGAAAACGTATATATTAACCTTGCAATTGAAATACGATAAAGTTATTTATACATGCCAATATTTCATAGAGTAAGTGATTTACCTTTTCAGATGTAGGGAGAACATACTCTTTTACGTTACAACCAAAATAGTATTTTGCAGCATCAAACATTGTAATGCTTAGAAATTGATCCTCAGCAGTGACATCAATCTTTAACTGATATCTAAATCAAATTGGAAGTTTTAATCAGTATGGTGCTAATTAGTTGATAGCGATATAGTAAGCTCATTCATTAGTTAATAATATTTTTTTCATGCATCTAGAGTAAGCAATTTTTGTTCTTGATTGTTTGTGTAGTTTACCTCGCCTCATATTCAACATCTTCAGCTCTACAGTAAGTACAAGTTGCAGTACTATTTATAATAGTAACTCACTTGTAGCATTTGTTGCAAGCAGGATACCTTGGGTTGGTGTTACTGTCAATGTCAGTAACCGTAGTGAAAGGGTTGGTTTTGGTTCTTGTGGAATCAAACTAATGGAAGATGAATTAATATGAATATTTGGTAGGAAGATAATTAGTAGGAAATACAAGTCAAAGATTGTATCTTGGTAGGTGAAAGTTAGGCAAACCATAAAATGGTTTGCTATCTTAACCTTGACAATTTTGACACATAGCGATGTCATGGATGACATCAATAGGATGAATTTATTCCTATAAATAGGTAGCTCTTAATTCATTTTCAAATCATCCTTTCACTTGCCTTCTCATCTTCTAAGGCATTGTGTTCTCTCTCTTGTAGTATTTCACTTATATTCTTTGTATAGTGAAATAAATATTGGTGCAGTTGTTCTTTGGTGGACGTAGGATCATTTTGATCCGAACCACGTTAAATATTGTTGTTCTTCCTTGTTCTTTAGTTTCACGTTTCCGCTAACAATTGGTATCAGAGCAAGGTTCTGTCTGAGTATGCTCTGTGGTTGCAGCACAGTCTGAACTTCCACATCAGAAAAGGATTACTTTGGTTTTCTGTAGTTCCAAATACATTGTAGTAGAAAAGGAAGAACAAGTAAAAAAAAAAATGAGTTCCATGAAGTTTGAAATTGATAGATTTAGTGGGCGCAACAACTTCAATATCTGGAAAATCCAGATGATAGCGTTACTGCGGAGGGAAGGTTCAATCCATGCTATTGACGGAAAGTACCCCGATAAGATATCGGATTCCGACAAAGAAAAGATTGAAGGAGATGCATTGAGTGCAATCCAACTGTCCCTTGCACCTAACGTACTTTGTGAAGTGAGTACAAGTACCGAAGAGACGGCCAAAGAGTTATGGGAAAAGCTGGAAGGGCTTTACCAGGACCAGTCAGTGACAACAAGGATGTTGTTACAACGGCGTCTTCATACATTTAAGATGGATTCAGGTACTTTGTTGCAAGACCATCTAGATGCGTTCAATAAACTTGTGATGGACTTACAAACTGCTGGAATTAAAAAGGACGAGGAGACACTTGCATGTTCTTTACTATTTTCATTGACTTCAAAATATCGTGATATTGAGAATTCAATGATGTATAGCAAACAACCTATTAAACTTGAGCAAGTGCGGCAAGCACTAAACTCTTGTGATGTGCGGATGCATTTTGAAGGAGACAAAAGTGACGAAGCTAGTGGACTCTTTGTAAGAGGTCGTACTAGCCAAAAGGGAAGGAGCAAATCGAAGTACAGATCAAAGTCTCGTGTGAACAAAAAGAATGCGGAGTGTTGGGGCTGTCACAAGAAGGGGCACTTTGAACGAGATTGCCCTATGTCGAAGTCCAAAGAAAAGGCGAGTGCATCCATTGTTGAGAAAGTACATGATAATGATGATGATTATGTACTAACAACATCATGCAATAATGGAGTCTATGACAACAAATGGATCTTAGACTCTGGTTGTACTCTGCATATGACATTCCGAAAAGATTGGTTCAGCAGCTATGAAACAAGCAGAGGAACTGTATTAATGGGCAATAATGCAACTTGTAAAATAGTTGGCATTGGTTCAGTTCATGTTCGCTGCCATGATGGAATCATGAGGACTATTACAGAAGTCCGTCATGTTCCTGATCTAAAGAAGAATTTGATCTCCCTGGGTACTTTAGATAAACAAGGCTATAAGTACATGAGTGAAGGAGGAACTATGAAAGTGACTAAAGGGTCTTTAGTCATGTTGAAGGCCAAGCTGGAGGATGGCCTCTACACACTTGCGGGAAGCACCATTATTGGCTCTGTAAATGCATCTACAGTGCAGTTATCTAATGATGACAAGGCAAAATTATGGCACATGAGACTAGGCCATATGAGCGCACGAGGATTGGAGATGTTGAGCAACCGCAACCTTTTGAATGGTGAGAAGATCAGCACACTTGAATTTTGTGAGCACTGCGTCTTAGGGAAGCAGAAAAAGGTCAGCTTCAGCACTGGCAAGCACAAGACGGGAGGGGTGCTAGACTACATCCATTCAGATTTATGGGGTCCCTCTAAGCTTCCATCAAAGGGAGGAAAGAGGTATCTTCTCACATTCATTGATGATTTTTCACGAAAGGTTTGGGTGCGTTTCCTGAAGACAAAAGGTGATGCTTTTGAAGCATTTAAAGAGTGGAAGATTTTGGTTGAAAATCAAATTGAGAGGAAAATCAAGTATCTTCGCACGGACAATGGCTTGGAGTTTTGCAGTGAAGAGTTCAATGATTTCTGCAAGGTTCATGGGATCGCAAGGCATAAGACGGTCAGGCACACACCACAGCAGAATGGAGTTGCCGAGAGAATGAACAGAACTCTTCTTGAGAAGGCTCGTTGTATGCTCTTACAAGCTAAGATGTCCAAAGTATTTTGGGCTGAAGCAGTTCATACTGCTTCTCATATTGTCAATCGGTCTCCAGCATCAGCGATTGACTTTAAGACTCCGAATGAGGTCTGGTCAGGTGAACCCTCTAACTATTCATACTTGCGAATATTTGGGTGTCCAACTTATTATCATGTTAATGAAGGTAAGCTTGAACCAAGGGCTAAAAAGGCCATATTCGTAGGGTATGTTGATGGAGTAAAAGGGTACAAACTATGGTGTTTGTCTTTACTCAAATTTGTAGTTAGTAGAGATGTTACCTTTGATGAATCCTCTATACTTGATCCTCGTAAAGTTTCTATGGAGTTATCTAGAAACGAGAACAACGAGCAGGTGGAGCTACCGGTGGAGCTTACCAAGAAACGGGATCAAGAGACTCAAAGTGATGAGTCAAAAGATGCAGAAGAACTTGCTTCCAATGAACCATACACAATTGCGAAGGGAAGGGACAAAAGGCGGATACGGAAACCGGAACGTCTTATAGAGCAAGAAAATCTGATTGCACAAGCGTTCGTAGCTGCAGAAGAAGAGATTAAGGATCTCGAGCCCTCTTCGTATATTGAAGCAACTTCTTGCAAAGATGCTGCACAATGGCAGTTGGCCATGATGGAAGAGATGGAGTCTCTTCACAGAAATGAGACATGGGTCTTAGTTAAAAGGCCAAAGGGGATGAGGACAGTTGGATGCAAATGGGTCTACAAAAAGAAAGAAGGTATTCCAGAAGTGGAAGCTGCTAGGTTCAAGGCGAGATTGGTTGCAAAGGGTTTCAGTCAGAAGGAGGGAATTGACTACAATGAGATCTTTTCTCCAGTCGTGAAACATAGCTCAATTCGCGTGCTGCTAGCATTGGTTGCACAATTTGATTTAGAGCTTCAACAGCTTGATGTCAAAACTGCTTTTTTACATGGTGATCTAGAAGAGACAATCTATATGGATCAGCCTGAAGGTTTCCTAGCTGAAGGAAAAGAAGACCATGTATGCCAACTGAAGAAGTCTTTGTATGGTTTGAAGCAATCCCCTAGACAGTGGTACAAGAGGTTTGATGCATTCATGACTACACATGGATTTTCGAGGAGTGCATTTGATAGTTGTGTGTATCACAAGAAGATGTCTGGTAACTCTATGATTTATCTTTTGTTGTATGTTGATGATATGCTTATTGCTGCTAACAACATCACAGAGATAAATATTTTGAAGAAACTGTTGAACAAGGAATTTGACATGAAGGATCTAGGAGTTGCAAAGAAAATCCTTGGAATGGAAATTTCAAGAGAAAATGGTGTTGTACATCTTTCTCAGAAGAGGTACATCCGAAAAGTTCTTGAAAGATTCAATATGGATATGAGCAAGCCTGTAAGTACACCTTTAGCTTCTCATTTCAAGCTTTCAGAGTTACAAATGCCTCAATCTATGGATGAGGTGGAGCATATGTCAAAGGTTCCTTATGCGAGTGCAGTTGGTAGCATTATGTATGCTATGGTATGCACACGTCCAGATATTGCCCAATCTGTAAGTGTAGTAAGCAAGTACATGGCAAATCCAGGAAAAAGGCATTGGGAAGCTGTCAAGTGGATATTGAGATATCTCAAAGGAGCTCCTGATGTTGGCCTAACCTTTCGGAAAAGTGAAGGTATTTCAATTCTCGGTTATGTTGATTCTGACTATGCAGGGGATCTTGATCGAAGGAGGTCCACAACTGGATACATCTTTACTCTCGTTGGCAGTGCCGTTAGTTGGAAATCGACTTTACAGTCGATTGTCGCTTTGTCTACAACAGAGGCAGAATATATGGCAGCAACGGAGGCAGTAAAAGAAGCTATCTGGTTGAAAGGTTTGGTGGCAGAATTGAGTTCAGCTCAGCTTAAATCAATTCTAAAATGTGATAGTCAAAGTGCTATTCATTTGATTAAAAATAAAAGATTTCATGAGCGCACCAAACACATTGATGTCAGATTTCATTTTATTCGAGATGTCGTAGAAAATGGAGCTATCAAGGTTGAGAAGGTTATCACAGACGATAACGCTGCAGACATGTTGACCAAAATAGTCCCGCTTGCCAAGTTTGCACACTGCAAGGACTTGGCGGGAGTATGCATCAATTGATGCAACTCTAAGAGAACTGTTGTGCGGAATTCGATATAATACGAGAAAATATGAACGCGAAAAATAAGACAACAGATTTACGTGGTTCACCAATAAATTGGCTACGTCCACGGGAAAGAGGGAGAGCAGTTTTATTATGGAGAGGCAAGAACAGAATTACAGAATAGGGTTTGCCATAGCGTCTATATATAGTGCTAAGCTACGCCCTAACAGGCAAACCATAAAATGGTTTGCTATCTTAACCTTGACAATT
This sequence comes from Solanum pennellii, assembly GCF_001406875.1. Taxonomy (NCBI): domain Eukaryota; kingdom Viridiplantae; phylum Streptophyta; class Magnoliopsida; order Solanales; family Solanaceae; genus Solanum; species Solanum pennellii. Next base: position 54,533,269 of record NC_028646.1, on the reverse strand, counting down.
TTGACACATAGCGATGTCATGGATGACATCAATAGGATGAATTTATTCCTATAAATAGGTAGCTCTGAATTCATTTTCAAATCATCCTTTCACTTGCCTTCTCATCTTCTAAGGCATTGTGTTCTCTCTCTTGTAGTATTTCACTTATATTCTTTGTATAGTGAAATAAATATTGGTGCAGTTGTTCTTTGGTGGACGTAGGATCATTTTGATCCGAACCACGTTAAATATTGTTGTTCTTCCTTGTTCTTTAGTTTCACGTTTCCGCTAACACGTAGCATTGAACTTATAGAACATGTCCTATACGTATATTCAGTAAATCAAGTAATTACATTTGTAATATATAATTGGAGTAAAATATGAGTGTTGTATAGGAAAGTACCTTCACAATGGCAAGTGAACCATTTAAAATATTACTATTTTCACTTGACGGGCTGTTTGCATTAGTCTGCTTGGCATTAGACTTACGTCAATCTTTCTTGCCTTCATGTTGTCATTCCTGAAATTTTTAAGAAACGAATAAAAAATATTAATGATGTAGCATGTGGGTAGCCTCTAAATAAGTGTGATGAAACATGTATTACTTACCATTTTTGGAGATTGTTCGCTTTTTCAAATTGTGGATTTATAAGCAAACTACTAACAGGAGTTGTGGAAAGGACAAAATCCCCTATTTCTACAGGAGTAATTAATTCAGTGATACTTTTATGTACTTTGAAAATTGACTCAAATATATCAAGTGTGGAGATGTATACCTTGATAAATTTATGATTTTACATCACAAAAGGCAAGAACTGGTTTGTTACTTTCAAGCCTTTGTAACATTTGACCTTCTATTTCAGCAAAGTCTCCACATAAGGTCATGACTTTTCGATCTTTCCTATACAAGTAAGAAATTTTTTTAAAGATAAATGTTTATTAACGTTAAATATTTATATGTAGGATGCATGAAAAGTATATGTTACCTTTCGTTTGTAACGATTACTTCGCGTCTTATTCTTCGTCCTTCTCCAGTTAGTGCTTTTACTTTGAGTAAAATACACACCACATCTATACAAAACAATGTGTTAAAAACCTATTTTCTTAATGTATGGAACAAACAATAAACATTTAGTGAAATTTACCAAACAAACTTCCATTAGTGATTTTTTCAGCTTCATCAAATGTAATAAATCCATTTGAAAATTGTTCAATCTTAAATTGACTTTTGTCCTCAACGACCTTGGTGTTGTTCATAAATTCTAGTTTGAGCTCCTTATGTACGGATAAGAAGTTTGGTTTAGGTCTATTTAATTTTCCATTTATAATGTAGTAACTTTGATTAAGCTGAAAAGACTTGTTCCACGCATGAACATCTTTGTTGAAAAGAGTGCTTTGTATTTTTGTACTCTGTGGTAGGACCATAACCATAATAATTTTCCCCAAAGAAGTCAACATATTAAATAATGTATATAAAAAAATATTAAAATAGAGTTTCCTCTTCGTCGACTAATATCAGTTGCCAACGAATAACTTCCCCGTTTGCATTTTTATACTCTTTTGATAAACTCCGTGGAATGACTAAGACTTTAATAACCCATTCTTTTGCATATTTCTTCAACTTTCTAATTGGTAGGCACTGGTTCTCGAGCTCTTCTAGACTTGTCATTGTATTGTTGTCGTATCTAGGATGTACTAATACAATATATATTTGTGATGTAAATGCTATATGTTTTTATATAATTAGTGTTCTTTTGGTCTAGTAATAAAGATGATCAAGAATGTAATATTCACGAAACATAAACTATTTTTATTTTAAAATTTTAAAAGCGAGCAACTTCAACTAACAATAGTATAAATATCACATTAATTGAAGCAAGTTCCAGGGTGGAGAAATGATACCTATTGTTGTGTTTCCAAAAGCAAGAAACCTGCTAACATTTTTTGAGCATGAAGAGTTGATAAACGTAGATTCAAATAGAAGTAAATCAATAAAAAATGTAACAAGTTACTAAAACAGAAATATTGCAAACGTATAGAATTCAAAATGGAAAAGTCCATGGTGGACAATTTTTTTGCATGTTATGGTAATAACTTTATTCTATAATACCTTAACTGGACGCAAATGTTGTGTTTCCGTACAAAATATTTCAGAAAATCGTTGTCCACAAAATTACTTATAGGAAAATGTTTTCTGTCCTATCAATCATTCCCTGGTTAATAGCTTCATATGAATAATTGTTGACAAAATTCATTATGCTCCTTGTCCTAACCAGTTGAAACAATAAAATTAAAGATTAAAAAAAGTTTGAGTTGCAATCACTTACTATCGTGTGATAAGAACCTTATTCTGAACTGTAGAAGAATTTTGGAGACTCGTATGCCTCTATTCTACCATGATAATTTTACATTTCGAGTAACTTTGGAAGTTTTTGATTAGTTGTTATTCATTTTCTTCCAACGCATTATGTACAAGTTCTGAACTATACCTCTAATGCTCTTATTGATATTGTCTTTTCTTAGATTCATGTACCAAATATTTCTTATTAGTTGCATGTGTTATGTGGATCTATTCTATCTTTCACATGTAGCAATTCACAGGTTACAAATTGTAGAAATGAGCCTGAAAATGCTTGATTTAAACATCCATTAATTCTGTAAGAATAAGTCTAAAAATTCATACTGTAGCACAGAAAATGTAATGAGAATATTTAGATTCTGAAGAACTCAGCACACCAACAACCATAACCTCTATAAAGCTATAAGTTAATAATTCCACAAAAAAAGAAAGTGACAAAATTGATTCTTGTAGTAGCATAACCCCCAACCTTACACAGGTTATTCCACTGATCATTTCTACTCCTTAAGTTAAATAGATATCATTTTGCAATCTTTATTTTGGCAAGTTATTTCTCAAGTATAAGACACTTAAAAAATAATTCCTGCGAATAGTGTACCTAATCATTAAACTTCAAAGTAATGCATGCTAGAAGGATAAGTTCTTATGTTTTGTGACCACCAGTAGTAAAATATTATGGTAGCATTATGAAATCAACCCGTCAACCCATTTTCATATAAGACGATCTAATAGTTATCAAGTAAAATTGATCGCAATGTGAAAGGAAATTAAGGGTGTACATATATTTTCGATTAGCATCAAAACACTAAAGGTGTATATATATATATATAAGCGTTAATTTCAGAAAAATAGATTTACCTTAACGAAGGCTCCTTGCCTATTGTCCCCTACAGCAAAGTAAAACACCTGACATGTTTAAAAGCCACAAACAACATTTAATAGATGTGAATGATTAAAAGTAAATAAAAAAATAGTGAACAAAATAAAAAGGAATAGAAGACGACATAAACTCCAATATATATTTTCCATCACAGGTTGTTTATATCATCATGGATAAAACTATCTACTTTAGCACTACCAAGAAACTATTGAGGATGTGGTCTTGCACAAGGCATCCTTTCGTATCATCTCCATAGCATAATCACACCGCTCATAAATTATAAACAGTGTCTTAATAGTTTGGTACTATCAAATATCTCCAATAATTGCCTCAATATTTCAAATCTCAAGTCGGGGATGAAGTTTTGGTTAAATAGGAAATCCAACCTAAGTTATAAAGAGAAGTGAAAAAAAATTGTACTTGTCTATCTAAAATACCTGTATTGCAATCGCAGGCCTTGTGAAGAAATCACAACACTAAAGATTTGATATCCGTGTAAAGAAGATCAAGTTGTCCCTTGCAAAAAGCTTGATGCACTATCTCCCTTCAACCCTTAGAGCAAATGCAGCAAAAAGAAAAGGAATTAGGAATATCCATAGACCGACCCAATCATCTCCACAGTATAGGAACTATGAGATCACCCCAAGGACACCCTCGGCATCTAGGGATCACCGAACGTATTAGCTGTCCACTCTCAGTTTCGGCAGTCTGGGTCGGAGAAAGACAATGAATCATCATAAATCATGTCTTAAGACAAAAGAGTTGAGTAAAAAGTCAGAAAAAGTTGTCATTCATTTGATGAGAAATGAAAAGGAATATCGAAAACTCTCAATCTCAATGTCAATGTCGACCCAGCAGCCTTAGCCATCGGTTAACACTATAAGCACAATGAATTCCTTTACACCTCAAGATGACAAAAAAGGTAAGACAAGGTAACTGCCTTATAAGAGAAGCTAATATAATCTAGAACTGTTGGCCCTATGTAACAAACTTAAATATCTTTTTCCTTTCCTGGGATTTCAGTTTTTTATCAAAAAAATTCAAATAGATATCCTCACGACCGCCCTGGTTATAACCTGTCATACAAATTATTATTTTGCAAGTTGTAGAACTAATAATACAAAATTTTATCATATATATAAAATAGTAGGTGTATTTAATTTGTTACTTGCCCCTTGTTGTTATCATTATTAGAAAATAAAATACATGCATTAAAGAAATAGCAAAGCTAAGTAAATAAATTTGAATACTTGCTACATTTATGAATCAAACAATAAAAGAAATCAAATTGAGAGTTAAGAGAAATGGCATCCAACTCCACACCAATTCCTCTCCTCACTCCTTACAGAATGGGAATTTCAATGATAATGGTGACATGTATTGTTGGTAGTAATCCTCATCAATATACTTGTATATGTCTGCAACAACACTAATAGTTTTACTATGCACTAAAAGCCTTCTCTTACTTTTAGTCAAACTTGTAAAAGTAACTTACATCAGAAAGCAAATCTTCCAACTCAAAAGTTAATAACACCACATGTGCACACAAATCTTGAAAAAAAAAAAAGACAACATGACATAGTTTACTGTAATTAAAACGAGAGATAAAAGAAGATATTTTAAAAAGATCTGCAGAAAATTGAGAAATATTCTATTTTGATCACCCATAACAGACTATGTGCCTGCCTACTATGGTCGTAGTAGATGTTATGGCAGTGGTAGAGGCTGGAATGATGGGGGCAACATAGGATATGGAGGTGGTGGCAGTTGGCGCCTGTGTATATGGGAACACTGGTGCTGCTACTGGAAGGCTTGTGCCTGCCTGCTATGGTCGTCGTCGTGGTTATGGGAACAGTGGCAATGTCACCAAAAGGCTAGAAGAATTCATATTTTGGTATTAAAATTCAGACGTGAATACGGAATAAACTACAATATATGTTTTTCATCAAAGATTGCTCACCTTCGTTCATCATCACACTTCTGTTGAAAATTCACAATAACTATTATGCAACAAAAACAGACCACCAAAATTAAAAATTCACAGTAACTATTATGCAACAAAAACAGAGCACCAAAAGTATTTACCTGTATTTCATCCAGGCAGAGAAAAGAGAAAGAGTTTAATGGACAATAACATGTAATTCATGACATTTATACATATCAAGAGAGTATCTTAAAAGGCTTTGGACAAAGGAAGATACAACACGACATTAATGAAAAGAACAAGTAGAGGTAGCACTGGATAAAATACAAATTTATATGATCCATCACAAAAATTCTTTTAGGGAAATGTCAACACAAGCTTACATGGCTAAGATAAGCATCAATATCAAGTTGGCAAAGTAGAAAAAAAAGTACTTGGGTAGAATAAGATATGACAGATAATCCAAAGAGGAGGGATTCTGGCAAGCTGTGCAATATGAGGGTGTTCCAGACCTAGAACAATACTGTAGATGAATGTAAAATTTTGCTGAAACGCGAGAAATTAATTATGAGTAAATGAGCAATCATTTACTCACAAAATGAGAAAATTGCAAAAGAAAAAGAACTATATTGTGTTTCTCTAGTTGAGAATAAATATAGAAGTCTCAAGGAAAGAACCAAAAAAGGTGTTTGTGAAAATATACCCAAGACCATCTAGCAACCAGAAAAACAATCATAAGAAAATCCAGTCAGCTAAAGAAAAGGTAACAGCCAACGCGTGCCAAGGCAGTTGTTGTCAATCAGTATACTCTTCAAACAATGTCTCTAAATAACCTAGCTACTCAAAACAATTAAATTAGGGTAGTCAGTAACTGGTTCTGCTACTGGAAGGTCTATGCCTGCCTGCTATAGTCGTTGTTGTGGTTATGGTAACAATGGCAATGTCACCAAAAGGCTAGATGAACTCATATTTGGAATTTAAATTCAGGATGTGAAGACGGAAAAAATTACAATATATGTTTTTCATCACAGATTTCTCACCTTCGTTCATGATCACACTTCTGTTGAAAATTCACACTAACTATTATGCAACAAAAACAGACCACCAAAATTGAAAATTCACCGTAACTATTATGCAACAAAAATAGAGCACCAAAAGTATTTATCTGTATTTCATCTAGGCAGAGAAAAGAGAAAGAGTTTAATGGACAATAACATGTGATTCGAGACAATTATACAGATCAAGAGATTATCTGAAAAGTTTATGGAAAATGGAAGATAAAATATCATGACAGTTGCAGAGGAGAAGTCGATACGAACTACAGCGACTGTTACAACGATGGGCATTTCAAAACAATTAAAGTAGGGCAATCATTAAATTAAATTTATAATAAATTAATATTAAACTAATATTTTTAATAAATTAATATAAAAAAAATATTGTAGGGTTAAAACGGTAAATCAACTTTGAGGTTAAGAGGTTCATGCTTGTAATAATATATGATTTATTTTTGATGTGCCGCCTTTTTATATTATGAGTTATTTATTATATATAGGAACACTCTTAAAGAGACCTCTCAAAATGCATCAGGACAAAGGAAATAGATCCACCTGAATGGGCAAGGAAAATATTGGTGCACTCCATTAGTAAGGAATAAATTTAGAAGGAAAATGCATCAGGACCAAGGTGAAAAGTTCTATCTATGTGCTTGATTTCATTATGAAACAATGTAGGTGTTGTTATGTTGTAATGATGATTTTGATGATTCACAAACCTATTGAAGGGACCTGGCACCTATGATGGACTTTTTTCAAAGTCAACAATCACCAAATATATACCGACGGACATTTATTTTATTTGGAGTTGATATGCATGTGCAAAGCACGTACACTTATCTAGTTATATTAAGAGAACCTCAAATTATCCCACCATCACATTGTAATTAATGAAAACTCTACCGATTTCTTTGTAAGAAATCTATGTAGACTTAAGACTGAATTCTTACGAATAAAGTAACAATGCTAATTGCATGTACCTCAGAGCAATTTCGGGCCATGTAACTTCATTAATGGGAAGCATATCAAGCCTAGTTTTCTTAACAGTACCTAAATTGTCAAGTTCTTTAAGCACGGAGGAAGTTGTTGTAAAATTTCTTGCTCTAACCCCTTCACAAGAAATTTTTTACTTGGAATTGTTGTGAAATAATCTTGGAAAATTGAGAGGTAAACCTAAGTAAGAGAACTTGCACAATCAACCAACGCTACTCGGTCAACTTTTGTTCATCCATATTATGTACATCATGTCATGACTAGAGCACAATAGGATTACACTTTTTTTCTTATAAGCATCGACGCAGAAGACACTGGGAAACCCTATTTTCCTACCCAGATGATGGTGATCTCCCTTCGTCAACGCGTACGCGTAAACTCCCATATACTATCCCCTATACATTCTAAGTGGAACACTAGTTTGCTAATGGAAATTACCCCGAAACCAGGCTTTAAATGCAGCTAAAGCCTTTTGAGATTAAACCTTTCCACCATGCTTTCTTTGCTTCTTCAATCACCTTCAAATCTCCACTACCATTAAATGCATATATGAGCGAACAAGAATAAGCGTGCATGATCCTACACAATCCATATGTACAAAATGGGGATGTGATCCCTTTTCGTTTGGCTCATATTCACATGTTTGTGTTTAGTCATCTAGCAGCGATTATGACATATATACTTGTAAAAAGTCTTGGAGGTCGGTTGTTTTTTCCTTGAAAGGCTACTATTCAGAAACATGAAGCCACCATGCATGGAGACTATTTGAGTGGCTTAAGAGAAACTTCTCACATTTCCCACTTCATGAAAGCGAGGCGAAACAATCTAAGGAAAATTGTATTAAAGAATGTTGGACCAAGCAATGATGTGTTGAAAGAGTTGTTCAACAAGCCAGATCTAGCATTCAGGAAGTTCTTATTTGTATTTGATCCCTTCACTTTTGATTCTAAATCTTCAGGACTCATGAGAGTTACTTTTGGAAAACCATGAATTTAAAACTCAATTGGTAGATAATATACCAAGATGTTGTTGTATAATTTCTTTCCCTAACCACTTAATTAGCAACCTTGTATTCCACTCATAAATATCATTCTATTGAGGTGTGTGGCCATCTCATTTCATTTTTAATAGTTTTAAAGATTCATTAGCAACCTTTTTTAAAAAAAGTGGTTGAGGCATATTATCTGCATCTTCTGTAATAAATTCATGGTTGGATTCTCCAAAAGTAACATTCATGAGTCCAATAAATGGTTGGATTTTCCAAAAATAACTTTCATGAGTTCTAAAGATTTAAAATCACTACTGAGGGAATCAAATACAAATAAGAACTTCCCAAATGCTAGATTTAGCTTTTATAACAACTCTTCCAGTACATCATTGCTTGGTCCAACATTTTTTGATACAGTTTTCCTTGAATCATGTTTCCTCACTTTCATGGATTAGGAGGCGTGAGAGGGTTCTCTTAAGCCACACATTTATATAGGCTCCAGGTTGCTGGATGTTGTCGAATTGTAGCCTCTTCAATAAAAAAAAACCGACCTCCAAGATTTTTTATGAGTATGTCATACTCATTCCCAGATGACTAAACACAAACAAGTGAATATGAGCTAGACGAAAAGGGATCACTTCGCCATTTTAAACATATGGATTGTATAGGATCAGGAACGATTATTCCCTTTCTCTCATATATGCAATTTCGTGTCACTGAAGATCTGTAGATGTTCCGGGAAGCAAGGAAAACACGGTAGAAAGGTTTACTCCGAAAGGGCATTAGCTGGATTTGAACTCTGGATTCGGGGGTGGTTTCCATTAGCAACCTAGTGTTCCACTCGAAATGTATAGGGGTAGCATATGGGAGTTCGCACATTGAGGAAGGTAGATCACCATCATCTGGGTGGAAAAATATGGTTTCCCAGATTCTTGTGCATTGATGTTTATAAGAAAAAGGTGCAATCCTAGTTTTCTCTACTCATGACATGATGTATTTTAAATGGATGAACAAGTGTGAATAACCGAGTGGAGTTGGTTGATTGTCAAAGTTCTCTTACTAAGGTGCCCGTCTCAATTTTCCAAGATTATTTCACAACAATTCCAACTAAAAAGAATTCTTGTGAAGGGGTTAGAGCAAGAAATAATACAACAGTTTCCTGTGTTCTCAAGAAGTCGATTTACACATAGAATGTTCGAGAAAAAGTACAAAATTTATTTTAACAGCACATATGTAGGACATATACAATAATGTCAAACTTTGTATAAACTTGTATATTGAATGTGTAACAACACTAAAGAGAAGAAAAATAAATAAAGACGCAAGACCAAACTATCATGACATTAACTAATTGCATGACATTCGTTATGATAGAGGGAGACTAAATTTCCTTTCTGGAACTAAAGAATTGAATTACATGACATTTGCTAAATGCACCAAATTCTTACTATAGAAGAAGGCTAGTTTTTGTGAATTCCTTTTCTAAAATAAATAAATGAATTACCTTCACCGATTTAATTTCAATTTGTATCTAAATATGAACAAACATTATAGGTTTGACTAAAACGGAAGTAGTGCTAGTATTTTACTACTACTATACTGTAAAAAAATGAAACAGACATATAAAAAACCTATAGCATATCAAGGCTAATTATCTTAAGAGTAACTAAATTGTCAGGATCTTTTTTCCAGCATCGCCTGGATATGTATATCCAAATATTGGTGTAGGAAAAAAGATTCCAACACTTTACCTATTCTTCAGCCTTTTGTGAACATTACCATGTAACTCCATTAATTGGTAGAATATCAAGTCTAGTTTTCTTAAGAGTAGAATTGATATGCTTCCAAAGTAGCTAATGAAGTTACATGGTCTAAAATTACTCTGAGGTACATGCTAATTAGCATTGTTACATTATTCATGCAATTTAACCTTGAAACTGCAGAAATTAGTTGCAAAGGAAGTGGTAGAGTGTTTAATTGATTACAATGTGATGGTGGGTGATATGCCGTAGTTTCACGGTATTATTAATACTTTTTCCTTAAGTTTAGTGTGTCCAAAAGCCTTTTTGTGCTAATTTTTATATAAGTTTCTCCTTATTTGCAGGAAATCTGTCCAAAGATGACTGCGGAGGTTTTTGAGTGAAGAAATGCAGAAGAGACCACCTACGGAGCTTGTGACGGTCCGTCATGCTTGTTACGGTCCGTAGGTGGCAGCGTAGTGCAGCTGCTGAAGGAAGATGGGGAAGTCTGACCAAGTGTGGGGTTACGGAAAGCGTGACGGACCGTCGTATCCATGACGGTCCGTCCTGCAGGTTCGTCATGAAGATCAGAGAAGTAGCCCCAGTACCTAAATTCAAAGAGTTCAAGTGTTTTGGAACGGAGACCCCCGACGGACCGTTGTTCCTGTGAAGATCCGTCATACCTACCGTCGAGGGTAATGAAGAGAGCAGCAGAAGAATTTGCAAAGTATGGGACGACGGAGTCCACGACGGCCCGTCGTGACCACGACGGCCTGTCGCGAGGTCCGTCGACCCAGCCGCGTTTTGACATATTTCCATCAAATAGATGCCGGACCAAGGATTTAGAAATAAATAACTTATCACTTTGCATGCAAGATACTAGGAAAGAATTGTTATACTTAGACTTATCAAGTTATGAACCTATGGGGAACACGTAAACCCTAGTTACCTTCATTAATTGATTAAAACTCCAACATTTGAAGTTGTTAAGTGTCTCTTTCAATTTCGCTAGTTATTTTCATTTATTTAGAAATATAAAACCCCCCCCTTTTATCATTTTTGCTTTCCAAGGAAGTAATTGACTAAACAATAGAAGTAATAGATTGAAGTTAAGTCTAAACTATTTTCCTCGTGGGAACGATCCCAATCTCACTAGTTGGGTTATTTACTTGACACGACCGCTTTACTTCTTATTTGAGAAGTAAGTTTGAGCGTTTCAAATTTTGGCGCCGCTGCCGGGGAAATGAAGTGGTAGAGTGTTTAATTGATTACAATGTGATGGTGGGCCAATTTGTGGCTCTCGTAATCTAAATAGTTAAATGTATGTGTTTTGTACTTGTATATATTATTATTAAATTTCTATATTCTAAAAAGTGAGTTATAAAATAGGAAATGCTGCAATTAGCAATAGTAGTTTTACAATTTATATTTTATTCAGTAAATAAAAAAATACTATGAAAAAGAACATTAAATAGATGATATACTCGAGCATCTTTTGTTATCATTCATTTGCAGTTCTTATTCTCTTTTCTTCGCATGATGAATTGTGCAACTTTCTTCCTGTGATAACTAACAATCTTTGTAAATTGGTTATTAAAAAAGGAAATTTTAATTTTAATTCTGAAAGTGCTTTTACATTATAGTGGAGAATGACTCTTCATATTCAACTTTTAGTTAAAAAATTATGCGTATGGAAATTATTAACATTTAATAATTAGGATGAAGAATGTATCACATTCTAATAAATAATATATCTAAGGAAAAAGTAGACATTCTAATTTGGACAATTACTACTTAACTACTTATGGATCCAGCCAATAACCTGGAGATTGGAGTTTATCAATTTTTCAATCATAGTTACAATTTTACATCAACAATAAATAATTTCTCGTCATAGTTTATTTATACTAAAGTATAATGTGTGTGTGTGTGTGTGTGTGTGTGTGTGTGTCTGGGAGAAGGATTTTATCCAACCACATGACATCTATAAATAGAAACATTGTCTCCATAATTTTATCTTCAATTACAGATTGTGAGCCTACGACGAAAAGGGCATACTCAAGGTAATTTTCCTCTTTTTTTTTTCGTCACTTTTTTACAGCTTGACATGTCTATCGTAGAAAATTCATATCTCATTGTAGAAAAATTGAAATCACGAACAGTTTTGATTTTTCAGAAACTAGACTTTTAGATATCTAACATACCCGAAATTCAAAATTTAATGCATTCAGAATTTTTCTAGATGATTTTTTGAAGTTAGCTCTAGATTCTGTCATGCTAAAAATTCGTCAGCTTTTTTACAGTATGACATGTTTGTTGTAGAAAATTCATATCTCATTGTAGAAAACTCAAAATCATGAACCGTTTGATTTTTCAGAAACTAGATATTTCGATCTCTAACATATCAAAAATTCAAAATTTAATACCTTCAAAATCTTTCTATATGATTTTTTGAAGTTAACTCTAGATTCTGCCATGCTAAAAATTTTCAAATTTGTCTAAATTACTAAAATCTAGTGTCTTGACGTAGGAACAACGAAATCACAATCCGCTTGATGATTATGAATTTAGACATAAAGGTCTACAACACATCCAAGATTCAAGATTTAATACCTTCCGGGTCTTAAACATCTTGACGGGTAACAATATCCCCTTCACTTGTCTTTTTCCTCCTTCTTCTTTTTTTTCTTTTTTTTTGTAGATCAACAAAAGAAATTTTATATTTTACGGATACATAATGGAAGGATTTATCACATGAAAATGTGTTTAACGTCCATGTCTTAATAAATAAATAAATAATACTCTCAAGGTGTTCCATGGCCCCGAATGCTTAACCAGTTTGAAACTTTACTAGAATGTCATGTAACAATCCCGCCTTGAAAACAAACTCAAGGTGTTACAAGATCTCGAATGCTTATCCAACTTGAAACTTTACTAGAATACCGTGTAACGCTCCCGCCTTGAAAACAAACTCAAGGTGTTACAAGGTCCCGAATGCTTAACCAACTTGAAGCTTTACTAGAATATCGTGTAACGCTCCCCCCTTGAAAATAAACTCAAGGTGTTACAAGGTTCCGAATGTTTAACCAACTTGAAGTTTTAATAGGATACCGTGTAACGCTCCCGCCTTGAAGATAAACTCAAGGTGTTACAAGGTCCTGAATGCTTAACCATCTTGAAGCTTTAATAGAATACCGTGTAACGCTCCCCCCTTGAAAATAAACTCAAGGTGTTACAAGGTCCCGAATGCTTGACCAACTTGAATCTTTGATAGGATACCGTGTAACGCTCCCCCCTTGAAAATAAACTCAAGGTTTTACAAGGTTTCGAATTTTTAACCAACTTGAAGCTTTAATAGGATACCGTATAACTCTCCCGCCTTGAAGATAAACTCAAGGTGTTACAAGGTCCTGAATGCTTAACCATCTTGAAGCTTTAATAGAATACCGTGTAACGCTCTCGCCTTGAAAATAAACTCAAGGTGTTACAAGGTCCCGAATGCTTGACCAACTTAAAGCTTTAATAGGATACCATGTAACGCTCCCGCCTTGAAAATAAACTTAAGGTGTTACAAGGTCCCGAATGCTTGACCAACTTGAAGCTTTAATAGGATACCGTGTAACGCTCCCGCCTTGAAAATAAACTCAAGGTGCTACAAGGTCCTGAATGGTTAACCAACTTGAGACAGGATAAACCGGTGAAAAGACCAGTTTAAGGTGCAAAGGGGCAAATATTTTCCACCTTAAGGCATGGAAATTTAAAGATCCTTTTAAAGATAAATTCGTTGGAACTCTAGCTTAAGGTGCAAAGGGACATGTTTTTCCACATTAAGGCATAGAAATTTAAAGATTCGTTGAAGGATAAATTCGCAACAAAGTTAGATTAAGGTTCAAAGAGACAAATATCGTCCACCTTAAGGCATGAAAAATATAAAGATCATTTTAAATATACACCAGTGAAAAGGTTAACTTAAGGTGCAAAGGGACAAATATTGTCCACCTTAAGACATGAAAATTTAAAAAGATTCTTTTAAGTATACATCCGTGAATAGGCCTAGCTTAAGGTGCAAAGGGACAAGTTTGTCCACCTTAAAACATAGAAATTCAAAGATCTATTGAGGGATATTCCGCAACAAAGCTAGCTTAAGGTGCAAAGGGACAAACCTCGCACACCTTTAAGCATGGAATTCAATTACATACGCATTTGGAGACTTCTACTTACATACTTCAAGTCTTATGTTCATACTTAGAGCAATTGAATACTTGAACCTGTATACATAGAGAATTTGGATACTTCAAATAATAAACTCGCAGAATATAAAGACTTCAATTTGCATACTTGATGTAATTTAAAGACTTCCACGTACTAATAAGAGATTCATATTTTATAAGGGTTTGCCCCTTCCATAGACCCATCAATACTTTGTACTAGTCTAAAGTTTGATGAGACAAAAGATAAAATACATATCGCTTTGACTTTTCTTTGAATTTAAGTGGGAACATTTTTATTTTTGACACTCATGCAACTGAACATAGAATATGGTTCTAAGCGCCTACGTACCTCAATAAAGAGGATCAAGTCACAACGTAGTTCTGGGGATTTGAGTGATTTTTTTTTTTGTGGTTGTGCCATACACAGTTTATACTCTTGCGGTCCAGGAGTGACATGCAGTTTAGGCTCGTACCTTAAGGAGCATCATCTTACTTCAAGGATAGTATCTCTTTAGGAATTTTGCATTAATACGACCGATCCTTAAGCCATCAGCATCAACAAGCTTGTAAGCACCATTTGAATATGCTTCTTGTACGACATATGGTCCATCCCACTTTGAGGTAAATTTTCCCCCAGACTTGTGCGAAGTAATGATTGGGCATCTTACCGCGAGAACTTGATCTCCAACTTGAAATCACCTCAAGCGAACCTTCTTAATAAAAGCACGAGATAGACGAGCAACATTCAAGGTTTTGTTGGGCTTCTAACCTCTTTTCATCAAGTGCTTCTAACTCAGCAAGACGCAATCGAGCATTTTCTTCCTCAGTGAGCTCTTCTTGAATAGCAAGTCTTAAGGAGGGTATTTGACGCTCGAGTGGTAGGACTGCTTCAACTCCAAAAGCAAGTGAATATGGTGTTGCTTGAGTTGGTGTGCGATATGTTGTCCTATATGCCCACCAAAGCTTCTTCCATTCTTTCATGCCAATCCCGTTTGGATTTGGAGACAACTTTATTGAGCAGGTTGCATAGAGTATTATTGAATGCTTCAGCAAGACCATTAGAGGCAGCATGGTACATAGAAGATTTACGCTGCTTAAAGTCAAAAAGATCAAAAATCTTGTTCATTAACCTCTTATCAAATGGTTTGCCATTGTATGTTATTATAATGGGAGGGATGCCAAAGAGAGATAATATTTACTCGGATAAAATTTGCAACATTCTCTTTCTTCACCTCTTTAAGAGCGACAACTTCAGCCCATTTTGAAAAGTAATCAGTTGCAGCCAAGATGTACAAGTGTCCACCAGAAGACTTTGGTAATTAATCCTAACCCTAACAAAACCAACGAGTCACACACTAAGCATAGCAATTATATCAAATGGTCAATCGAATTTTTATTCAACCTTATAGAATTAAGAATTAGAAATGTTCCCCTTGATTTGTCCTACAATATCCAGTCCCCAAGCGTCAATGACCAAGATGCGGTGGTTGGGTGCAATACTTCGGGTGGCTGATGAATGAAATTCGCATGAAATTGACAAGCATCACATTTCCTGGCATAATATAAGAAATCTTTCACCATGGTTGGCCAGTAATACCCCATCCTCTTTATGTGAAAGTGAAGTTTTGGTCCAGATTGATATGATCCACATACTTCTGAGTGTGCTTCTTGCAGAGCTTGAATCTCTTCTTCCTCTCCCAAACATCGTAATAACATACCCTCAAATGATCTCTTATATAATGTATCCTTGTAGTAAAGAAAACGAGGTGCACGACGACGTATGTCAGTTCTTCTTCTTGGATTTTCTGGAAGTATCCCATAACATAGGTAGTCAATGATGGGTTGTCTCCAATCTTCCTTCGCAGCTTCAACAATGGTGACGATATGATCAAGCTTATTTTCAATATATTCTTCCTCAATTGAGATGGTACTATCCATTTTTGACAGACAGTTACTTGCGTTTGATCAGGAAGGGTTAGCGTTGAAGCTAGAGTAGCCAATGCATCAGCTTTCTTATTCTCTGTTCGACGCACATGTTGAAGGGTTACATCCCCAAGACATCTTATCAACTTTTGAGCATAATCATGATAAGGGCGCAATTCAGGCTTTTTTACCTCATAACTTCCTAAGAGTTGATTAATCACCAATTTAGAGTCACCAAAGACCTGTAAATGTAATTGTTTCATGTCAACGGCCATTTCAAGTCCAAGTATCAGTGCTTGATATTCAGCGACATTATTGGAGCAACATTGTGTTAGAGTAAAAGAGAATGGTAGAATCTCCTCTTGTGAAGTGATGAACACCACGCCAGCACCAGCTCGCCGCGATGTGCAGCCCCGTCAAAGTACATTTTCCAAGGAGGTTGATCTTCAATTAATATAGCATCTTCATCAGGAAACTCATCAGTTAACTCCCAATCATTTCGTATAGGATGGTCTGCTAAGAAATCTGCTAGTGCTTGTCTCTTCACGGATTTTTGAGGAATGTACACAATCTCAAATTATTGGAATTGGAGGTACCATCTTGCTAGTCGGTCACTAAGGACAGGTTTTGACAAAACAAACTTGATCGGATTTTCTCTAGAAATAAGGCAGACAACATGAGCTTGAAAATAATGCTTCATCTTTTGAATTGAGAAGACCAGTGCCAAGCATAACTTTTCAATTGGCGAATAATTTATGCTTATTTGGCGTCATCGTTCTATTTAAGTAATAAAGAGCATTTTCTTTGCCTTCACTATTCTCTTGAGCTAACAGGGCTCCTACAGACCTTTATTGTGCTGTAATGTGGAGTATCAATGGTTTTAAAGTTATAGGGCTGCCAAAACTGGAGGTTTCACTAGATACGATTTGATACTTTTAAAGGCTTCGCTACATGTTTGGGCCCAATTAAAAGGAGAACCTTTCTTCATGAGATGACTTAATGGTTGACATCTCCCCGCTAGATTTGAGATGAACCTTCTCAAGTAGGCTAACTTTCCTTGGAGACTTTTTAACTCATGAATATCTCGAGGTTCAAGCATCTTTAATATTGCATCGACTTTGGCTTGATCAATTTCAATTCCTCAATGTCTCACAATAAATCCAAGGAACTTGCCGGAAGTAACTCGGAAGGCACATTTCAATGGATTCATCCTTAGTTGATATCTTCAGAGTAACTCAAATGCCGTCCTTAAGTCTTTCAAATGATCTCCCCTCTTCCTCGACTTTACAACCAAATCATCAACATAACATTCAACATTTTTATGGAGCAAGTCGTCAAAGATATTTTGCATAGCCCTTTGGTATGTGGCTCCAGCATTCTTTAAACCAAATGGCATCACTTTGTAGCAATAAATACCTTTTGGCGTGCGAAATGCAGTGACTTCTTCATCTTTTGGTGACATGCGGATTTGATTATATCAAGAAGAACCATCCATGAACGACATTGCCTCATAACCAGTGGTGGCATCAATCATCAACTCTGGAATGGGAAGAGGAAACTNCATCAACTCTGGAAAGGAAAGAGGAAACTCATCTTTAGGGCATTCGTTTTTTAGATCTCTAAAGTCAACGCAAACTCGAATTTAACCATTCTTGTTCCTCACAGGAACAATACTTGAAATCCATGTAGGATATTTGACCTCACGAATAAAGACTGCCTCAATGAGTTTGTTAACTTCATTTTCTATCAACGGAATCAAGTCAAGTCTAAAACGTCTTTGAGCTTGTTTAACAGGACGAGAACCATTTTTGACTGCCAATTGATGGACCGCTACTCTAGGATTCAATCCTGGCATTTCTTTGTAACTCCAAGCAAAGACATCTCTATATTCTTTAAGTATATTCATGTAAGCGACATCTTCATCATTTTCTAGAAACACACTCAAGTAAGTTGTCTTCGGGTCTTCATCAGTGCAAAGGTTAACTTCCTTCGAAGGATCTATTGTGATCTTTACTCCTTCTTCAAGTTCTGGTGGAGCATCTTTAGCATCTTCCTATTCCACAAGATCATTGTCATTGACCGATATATGACAACACGAGACAATATCTTCTACCTCTTCCTCAATCTTTTTTTGAGGAAAAGAATCGTACTCATTTTGGATTGTAACATGATTTGAAGAACCTAAACTTTCTTCATCTTTCTCGCGCTCTTTGGTGTAAACCACAGTATGAACCTTTGCCTTGAGTTCCTATTTACAGGAAACCACAAGTTCCACTCGTCGCCTCATCCTTGAAGGAATCAAACTTCTGAAATCCTTTCGAATAAAATGTGAACTAGGCGTTGTAACTTGTAAATAACTTCTAAGGTTATTGTTGTTCTTCTTCAAATGACCTAATATCTCAAACACAGAAATTCTTGTTGTCGCTTCACCAAGTCGATCAAAGACGGAAGGCCTTTTATCGGGAACAGTGACGTCATGTTCAAAAGTTATATGATTATTACTGGCCCTTCTTATGGAAATGCGAATTGGCGGCGGTTGGGTATAACCTAGGCCTTCATGCGCTTTCCTAGTTGTATCTTCTGATGGGAGTTTCCCTAGAACTGATGGCTCGCTAGGGTTGTATCCTGCCTTCACAAATAACTTGTAGGCATTGGGATCAAAACCTTCTCTTGTGCGCTTTGTAGGGAGAGCCATATCTAGCACTTGATCTTGAGTGATTGACTTCTCTGAAAACTTTGAAGACAAGTTTATTGCATCAATCGTCTGTTAGGAAGAGTTATCCCTCTAAATGCATTTTCTTCAAGATTAGATAGTTGATATTGTAGTTGATCTTGTTCTTTCTTCGCTTTTGGCAAAGCCTGGAAGTCTGCTTCTTCTTTGAAGACAGGATCTTCCCTTCATTAAGAATGGGACAAGAGTCTTTAGTGTCAATTTTCACCTTTTTGATAGCTGCATCAATTCTTTTGCTTATGATATTATCAATCTTGATAGATTTGACGTCATTGGATTTTACCCCTTTAACAACATAACTTCTCATATAGAATTTCGTATCTGCAAAGTGTGTCTCCACTTCGGTGAAAGGATTATCATCTGCAACTATCTTTCTTTCAATTCCACCTTCAAGATATTTCAAACATTGATAGTAAGAAGATGAGACAATTCTATTCTCATGTACCCAAGGCCTACCAAGTAATATATTCTATGATATCTTTGCGTCAATCACACGCATCTATGTGCTTGATCGCAAATCTCCCATGTGGATCTCTAATTTAATAGAGTCTATGGACCTCTGCCTGCCATGATTAAATGTTTGTATCAACATACGACATTCACTAAGTTCCCCAGTCATGATGCCAAGTTCCTTCAATGTGTAGATAGGCAAAATGTTGACTCCAGATCTTTCATCTATTAAGATTCTATTTATCTTCTTCTCTAGCACATGACCCATAATATACAAAGGATGATTGTGTAGTGTTTCACCAAATAGAAGATCATTATCTGTAAATGTGATTTTAGTATCACAGACATGTGCTTTTTGGGAAGAAAGTTCCATAGATTTTTCAGAAGATGAAAGAGACATCATTTCTGAGATTTCCCTTGTTTCTTTTTTTCTTCCCCAGGAGACACTTTTGGTGAGGATTCACTCGTTGTTCTTTCTTTTACAGTAGAACGCACCTTCATTGTTTGTTCTTTATCCACATTGAAACATGATGCCTTGACATTGCCTTGATTAGACTTTGTGTCGATCGAGCTTGGCAAGAATTCCTCTAGAGTCACCAGACGTCGAGGTTTTTGGTAGTGATGCACTTCAACCTTTGCCCTTTTGGGGCGCTTGATTGAATTTTGCTTCTCTGATTTCTTCACCATTTTTCCTCTAGCCGGTTGCTCGGATAATTCTTTTCGTAAGCTTGACTTGTTGCGTCTTCGCTTAGTTACAAGAATCCAACCCTCATCACCATCTATGTCAACGTCCTGTTCTACTGGCTCTTCTTCATGCTTTTCAGATATATACATTTGGATCGGATCCAACGACCCAAATGTGATAGAGATCTGGTTAGAACTAGACTTCTCATCATCAAGGATAATTTTATTTTCGTTAACCAATCACATCACTCTATCCTTAAAGACAAAACATTTTTCAAGAGGATGACTCACAAGTTTTTGATACTTGCAATAATTTGGGTCATCAATTTTTCCAGCTTCATCGGGTCGCTTCATCTCTGGAAAGTCAATGAGCTTTAACTCAAGCAATTCATCAAAAATTTCAGAAACGTCAGAATCCATGAAGGGATACTTTTTTCCTTGCATCTCCCTTAGGCGTCGACTTTTGATTTAAACGTGCTTGGAAAGTCGTTCTCACATTTTGTTTTACGCCCTCATTCATGGTGAATTTAGCGGGTGACACATTTACACTCATGGATTCATTGTTGTCATTTCTGGGCAAAAAATTGCTCCATCTCTTGGGTTCCTGCTTGTACCTTCCTTTGCGAGGATCATGGACAATACTCATATCTTTTCCGGTAGATGACATGCTCAACTCCATATCATGAGCGCGAGTACTTAAATCCTGGAAAAAATTTTGTTTTATTCCTTGCAAGATGTTAAGAAGCTCCCATTGCATTCCTTGAATACACATTTTTATTGCAGAAGCTTCACTAAGCCTGTCCTTGCAATTTAGGCTCGCGTTCCTCCACCGATTTATGAAATCTATGACCGGTTCATCCTTTCTTTGGCGAATATTCATGAGTTCTACCATGCTCACCGTGCGCCATGTGCTATAGAAGCGATTGAGAAACTCATGTTCTAGTTGCTCCCAACTATCAATAGAGTTAGGTTCGAGATCCCTGTACCAATCAAAGGCATTTCCTTTTAGAGAGCGGACAAACTGTTTGACAAGATAGTCCATATGTTCCAGCATTATTACATGTCTCCACGAAGTGCGCGACATGTTGTTTCGGATTTCCTTTTCCCTCAAATTGTTGAAATTTGGGAGGTTGAGAACCAGCAGGCATTTTAAAGTTATCAATCCTAGCAGCGTATGGCTTAGCATACATATGAGAAGACTTGGTGGAGACTTCATACTTATCTTTGATAGTGCCTTCAATAAACTCCGTCAAGCGATCGAGTGAGATCATTCCTTCAGAAGAAACTGGCATCTCTTTAACAAACGGGGCTTTCTTTGCAGGATCTTCGATTTCTTGAACTTAAATTCCCTTTCTAGGTGCATGGCTCGCATCTGCATCTAAAAGTCCTTCTATCCTGTCCATCAACTTGTCAATTCGATATTCTTTGTGTTGTACATGCTTCGTCAATCCTTCAACCAACTTCATCAGATTTGCGAGTTGTTCATCAGGAGAGGAAGCAGCAGTCACCATCGTTTGCATGATCATCGAAGATGCAGGAGAGTAACATGGATTGTCGCGTAATTTAATTTTCAGTGGGCTCACGTTACGCGATATACGTGGAGATGATTCATAAGTTGAATCACAGTTCTCCTTTATGGTAGAGTTCTTGGAACCAGATTGCTCAAGTAGAGCCAATGTTTTCTTGATCTTTTCAGCAACACTACTTCCTCCTTCTAGAGCCTTTGTGGAGGAACTTTCTCCTTTTGGGAGTCGAAGACCCAAAAATAGGAGTTGATGCAAGCGACACTTGAAGCATTTGTTGTCCTAGTGTAGCAGCCTTGCTTCTCGTAATAGCTCCAAAATCCAAAGGTAACACCAAGGATGTCTTCAACTTCGGTAGAGAACTTCGAGCTAGTGACCTTAGAGGCGGTTGATTGAGAGTTGTTGTTCATGGAATTCATCTTGATATTCTTTGACGTTTGAAAAGTTGAGATGAGAGGTAGATATTATCCCAGTAGGCGTGCAAGAATTTGTAGACAACAAAATTCGCGTCGAGAAAACAATAATCAAGAACGGAAAATTATAGCAACAATCAATTTTATTATTTCAAATGTGAGTGTTACAATCTCTATAATTCCTTTGAATTCGCCTTTTAAAATATAAATTCAAGGGTTTTAAAGCTTGTTCTTGAATCTATGATGAACTTGAACTTGAACTTTATCTTGATCTTGACTTTTATTTGAATTCAAGGGCTTCGAGCTTGTTCTTGAATTCGGTGGTCTTGATCTTGATCGTTCTTGAACTTGAATGGTTGAATTATAAAACTTGTAGCTTTATAGAGAATTAAATGGAGTTTGTACCACGGAGTTTCTCTAGCTTCTTGTTTAGAATTTTCCTGTGTCTTTTATGAATTATGAGGACCCCTATTTATAGTTTTAAAATAGAAGTGTTGCGATTGGAATAGGATTCCATTCAGCCAATCATATTTAAGTGACATGACATTTGGGCTTTATGGAGTGGGCTTGTCATCTTTGACACATGTCATGATCCTATTGGTTTTCTTCTTTGACTTGGCATGCCACATCATCTGCACACGTGGCACCAAGATGGACTCTAGAAAGAGATGAGATTGTGTTTAACAAATTGGGTTCATCCAATGTAGCCCAAATCAATTAATTTAGACTTTAATTAAATCCATATTTATTGGACTTAAATATTTAACTCAATTATATCAATCCACAATATTTATTTGGATTGATATATTATGAATTCAATATAATCCGAATCATTTTATAAATTTATATTTAATAAATTTTAAATGATTACACTGTTTTACTATTAAATATTAAATAGCAATCAAAAATTAACTTCACATAAAAAAGAAATTAAAATTCTATTAAATTAGTTAATAGTAACTATATATATAAGTGGAACAGTAATATTTTAAAAATAGAATTATTAAAATGTCAATAAAATATTGAAGACATTAATATCCTTCAATAAAATATTATTTCTATAATAATATTGTACAAGAATATAAATCAACACTTAGTTCATTGAATTAGGCTATTGAATATATATACACCAAAATACCCATTAATAATTTTCAATTTATTTAACTCCATATATATATATATATATACAAACACACACTAGGTAATTTGCATGCACTTCGCGCTGTTATGATAAATAATTGCAATTAATTTTTTACTAATATCCATACATTAAAAATAATAGAAAAATAGGTTCTTAAAAAATATTAGCAATATTTCAACATGAATTTTATTATTTTTCATTATAACATCACTCAAGAACCTCTAATGAATGAATTAATCAAGAAATAATAAATCATTTGTTCTGTGATAAATATTATAAGGAAAATAAAGAAGAACATAATAATATGTATACAAAGGTATTTCGTAATATGAAGAAACATTTAAGTTGCATAGATTTACAATTGTGATATATGTCTTAGGAGAAAATTCACAAAAAAATTCACATGTTCAAAAAAGAAATTACGCTTGAATATTAACGCAATCATAACTTTTGAACTTGATAATTAATTTCTTCAATTGATAAAGTGAGAAATTACATATCTATGTAAAAATAAACAATATGTAAGCTCATATATAGTATTTTTAATTATAACATTTAATATAGAATATCAAAACATAAATTCTTTGAACTAAGTACCAAAATTATTTTCTGTAGAACGAATATATCTACTATATGTGTATATGTTCAATATAACCGGAGAGAATAACTTTGCAGAAACATAAAAACAGAGTTTCAAATATGTAACCAAAAATAACAATTAATATTATAAGCATAAATTAAGGAGTGTAATAAAACATACCAGGATATATAAAAATAAAATTAAATAGAAAGGAGAAAATATAATCGAGTTCACTCAATGCACAATGTCCCCATAAGAAAACTATACCCCTCCGATTCTATCACGCCAAGAGCCTACATCCTGGACGTGGTTGGCACCCAATGACCATTGTTTTTCTTTAGCAAACCCTTGGCCTAACTTACTTAACTCAGCGAAAGACTTAACTCAAATAAAACGGTCTCATAATATAACTTAAATAAATAATAAGTTGTCCAAACTGACACTTAATTCTCACAATAAAATAATTTGAAATACAGAAATAAGAGACTTAAACTGATTATCCAACTGCCTATGAAGCCTCTACAATAGTAAGATGGATGTTGGGATAGACCCCACAAAATCCTATAAATGAAATACTAGAAAGCGAATAAAAGTGTCCTCCAGAAGTCAAGGAGGTTCATCAATGTCTACGAATGCTAAACTCGATCAGTGAGGTGCTGGATGATGTTGATCCTGGTTACCTGCATCTCTATAATAAGACGATGTAGTTCAACTGGCATCAGTATATTGAATGTGAGAGTATGCGAGTTGGAATGCTAAACGGCAACTTAAATCTTGAAAAAAATAAGATAAACTTATCTTGACTCTGCTTAACTCATGAATACTCAACTCAATGTAGATATATAAGGCAATAAAAACAAATGCAACATAAACAAGCTTTGTAAAACAATAAAATAACTTAGTTCATTAAGGAAAATGCAATAACAAACTCAACTTTACTTATGTATAAAAGTAATATATTTTAGTGGGAGATTCTCTAACTGACAATCATCACTATGAGCCTAAACGATGGTACAACATCTTACCTCACGTTCCAAGAGGACTGTCCTTTACCTTGTTGTCAGTATAGAACCTGAACTAATAAGTGGATCCACTAGTCCATGCTAAAAAGCACTAAGGAATCACCTAAAAAGTATGACGCTTCATCTATCCATGTTGGCTACATGGTTTATGGGGGCTTGAGTTAATATGAACTCGCGTCTCCATATCGTTGCTCAATACTACTCCCAAAATACTTGGCTCATATGTTTTAAAGACAACTTCTTCTCTGGTTTGAGGTAATCTGATCAAACTTAACTTTTAAAAGCTTTCTTGGAAATCATTGTTTCCTCTTTACTAAAACTAGTCAAAGGCTCGGCTGTGTTGGAGTCTAGATTCCTTTCTTGCTCAAAATGTGAAAACATTTGTAACTCTTAGATAATACTTAGTCTCCTTATAATTTTGAGAAATGAACTCAACTCTTTACTCTTTGCTTAACTTGCGACTTAACTCTTAAGGAATACTTAGTTTCCTTATAACATTTGAGATTTTTATTCAACTCATTACACTTTGCTCAACTTGTAGCTTTAGCCTTAAAAAAAGCTAAAATGTTTGTTTAGGACTCCTGAAAACTTTTAAGAACTTACTTTGACTTTCTTCTTAACTTTAGACTTGACTCTTAACTTCAATAACTTTGATTTTAAGTTTCCTTGAATTGAAATATGGATTCAAGGTTAATGATCTAAAGTTTATGGATGATTTCATGATGTTTAGATGTACCTTAGAGTGTTGGAATCAATTAATAAATGTGGACACATAAATTAGGAACTAGTATGATAAGATAGAGAAAAAATGGGAACTACAGGCGTCCTTGGCGCTTTGAGAGGCGTGGATCGCCAGAGCCTGATGCAAAGAGGCTTCCCTGAGGGGATCTGGATAAAGCCTGTCCTGTCGTGATCTGGTGCTCTGGCAGGTGCTGCGCCTCAGGGCCTGTCAGACGGGAGTTTCGACTTTTCTTCTCAAATTTTTATCTCTAAACCTTCTAAACGTCCATGAATCTTTCCCTCACACATTTATAATAACTAATACCCTCAATACCCAATATATTAGACCCAAAAAGTAACCCGAAAACACGAATCTAGTAAATTGTAGAAATGTAACAACTCAACCAACAAGATTTAAGCAATGTTCTTCAAGAGCTTCACTTTTTATCATTCAATCTACTCAAAAGTTTGCTGAATTAAACTAGTTAGTGTGTGAGTGAACTAACCAACACAGAAAGCTCTCACATACCTTAATAGAAATCACCCCCGAGGAATTCCACTCGAAGATCTTGGCGTTCTTGATGAATTCTTGATTTTTTTTCTCCCTTTTTCCTTCTTATCTTTTCTCTTCTCCAAGACCTAAGCGTAAATAACCTTTATATTCTATTTCAAACTTATTTTGAATCCAAATAAACCCTTAAAACGAATTAGGAAATAGATGTGTGAAAATACAAGTTTGCCCTTACTAAAATCCGGAATTGGACTTTCCTCACTTCAACAGTCCAACTTTCGAAAGACATATATCCCTCATATGATATCGAAACAGTGCAAACTAAGCGCCATTGGAAAGGAAAGATCTTCCAACCAAATAAATAATTGACTCTAACTCATCCTGAGCTAGAAGTTATGACCGTTCGAAAATCACCAAAACTAACTTTTTAAACTTAGGAAATTTTCCAAAATTTTTCTATTCTTTCCAAAAATGATAAATTTTAGTTTCTTAGCTTATTCTTGATTATTATGAGTTACGAGATGTTACAAATACCAGAGGTTTAAAGAATTACATCCTCTTGAGATGGAACAATTTTATTCACTAACTTATCGATACCAAAATAATTGTGTCATTAAGTCACTCAACACGAGCAAAGTACACGAATATTTGATTTTGCGAAAACAGAAGAAGGAGATCACAATTTTTTTTGTTTTAAAATATAAGGAAATCCCTCTATTTACAGACAACAAAGGGTAGTGTGAAAAACTGTATATTGTGACTTATTAGAAAGGTTACAACTATTTGGAAAAGTTGCAACCCTTCGGAAAGTTCACAATCTTCCATAAAGTCGCAGCTCTTTATTAAAGTTGTAACTTTTTATAAAAGTCACAACTTTTCGTACAAGTCGCAACTCTTCATTAAAGTCGCATCCGTTTATGAAAGTCGCAACTTGATAAAAGTCACAACTTTTCATAAAACTCACATATTTTAAAGACATGGAGTTATTGTATTCAATTTCTGTAAATGTTATATCTTCCAATTCTTAATGCAAGAATTAAAACATCTCTGTGTATTGATAAAGAAATGGAGAATTGGAAAAGCTGTTTGGTATATTCAATATGGAGTAAATTTTTTGATCAATTCAATACAATACATGTATTAACTAAATGCTATATGTTGTGTATATATAGTGAAAATCACAAGACAACTATCCGAATTCATCAAATTATTAGATTATCAATCCTACTATGTGTAGACGACATTTTCTCAAATTTATTTTGTGTTTGTCTCTATTTTTACTTCTGTTTATGTTCTCTATTTTGCTATTCACATTATAAGCTATGGTCTATTATTCAACTTATTTATCATTAGTTGAAAGTTCATCTTACTTGAATAGGTAAACGTGTGTATCGTAGTTATAATTTTATTTCTTGCAACATAGAATTTTTTCATACAAATATCAAATCAAATAATACTACTTTTTTTTACGAAAATTATAACTTCTTGGAGATCATGACACTGTGTATTCTTGTATGTATAAATTTTGGTTAAGAATCAATTTACATAATTTAATTAATATTTTTTTATTAAATTCACAAATAATAGAAGTAATAGTTTTGAATTACGCAAAGGGTACACATACCAATATTAATTATGATTTATATACATCGATTAGATATTTTAGCAACTATCATTTTTATCACTAATAATAACTTTTTTTTTTGCAGGTGTACACAACAAAATTGACAATGACTCACCATCTATCATAAGAATAATGTATGTTGGTCTAATTTATGTGCAATTTTAACAAAACACAATTCACATTCGATAACAACTTCTTCACATGTATGCGATTATAAAAAGGTGGAGGCTATAGTTTCAAAAGCAAAAAGTAACATGAAATATTTTGAACCAATAAAAGACACATAAATTGTGTTGTGACATATTTTAAAAAAAATAATCAAGTTTAATACTTGATATATTTTTTTTAGAATTACATAGTTAAAATTCTCCGAATAGTACTTTAGAAATTCATTTGATAGCAATATTTCAACATGATGTACCTTCTACTGATAATAATCTTGATTGAATAGGTTCACCATTCATTGGTTTGAGCTTGTATATTTTCTCTTCAATTACTATGCAACATATCACACAATGATTATCTACTAGTGTTATTTGTAGTTTTGATGATATGACAAACTCAGGGACTTCGTAAAGGTACCAGGTTCTCAACATGAGTTTTGAAGATGTAACAAACTCAGGGACCTCATAAAGGTACCAGGTTTCCAACATGACTAGCATGTTGACTGCCAGCTGGAGAAGGTACAGAAAGTGGGTGCACATTTCCCAACGTCGTCAGAAAAGTCAGACCTCTCCAACCAATGGCAAGAGTTTAAGGAAAGGGACTTGTCCATACAAAAGTCACTTTCCTAGACATTATTCCTCAGTTTTTGCAAATTGATAAAGCACTTTCAAGAACACTTGCAAAGGCTATAGAAAATTAAAGTGAAGAATTATTCAAACAACAACTTAAATCCCAGGAGCATATAGTGTAGTTGTTTAAGAATATATTCTCGTGGTCTTATATTGTAAACTATTCCTAAATCTATGAAGGAATCAGTGTGTGGCGTCGAAATTCAAAGTTGTCTAGAAGGGATAGCTTAGTGGGTAGAATAACTTCTACTTAGGCTTATCAAGCAATAGAGTTATTGCTTGAACGTGAGATTAAAAACTTTTTCTCACATTTGTGTAACTGGTTTTACTTTTGGTTGTAAAGATTAGTGAAACAGTTGTGAAAATCCTGTGAAACAGGTCATGGTTTTACTCCCTTAAGCAAGGAATTTTCCACGTAAAATTGTTGTGTTGTTAAACTTCATTTACTTTTTGTGCATACTTGTTTGTGTGTCAAGGGACCTGGTCCATTGACTGATAAGTGGGCGCATATATTCTAACAAGTGGTATTAGAGCGGGCATTTTCTATCTGGTTAACACCAAGAAAGTGATATCTGTTATAGGATGGCTGCTCCACTTACTCTAGAAGAAGGTCAAACTTCAACCAGACCTCCTCGTTTCAATGGGAACTTCTACAGTTGGTGGAAAATTAGAATGCATGATTTTCTCATGGCTGAAGACAGTGAGCTATGGGACATTGTCTTAGATGGACCATTTATTCCAATGATTGAAGAAAAGGATGGTGAAAAAACTAGACTTGTTCCAAAGCCTAGACAAAAATATGATGACGCTGATAGGAAAATGATCGAAAAAGGTTACAAGGCAAAGACTCTTCTTGTCTGTGGGATAGGGCCAGATGAGTTCAATTGTGTCTCAGCTTGTGAGTCTGCAAAAGAAATCTGGGACTGCTTAAAAACAGCTCATGAGGGAACTGAACAAGTAAAAGAGTCAAAGATTGATTTTCTCACTTCTTTGTATGAAAATTTCAAGATGAAAGAAGGAGAAACCATTCATGAGATGTTCACAAAATTGTCCTCCATTACAAACGAGTTGAGAAGCTTTGGTGAACCTATCAGCATGAGCAAGCAAGTAAGGAAAGTGCTTCGAATCCTTCCAATGTCTTGGGAAAGCAAGGTTGATGCCATTACTGAACCAAAAGATCTTAAAGTGCTGACAATGGATGTTCTCATTGGAAATTTGAAGACTCATGAGATGAATCGAAATCATGATCTGTCAAAGAAGAAAGTCAAAAAGGAAAAGTCCTTGATGCTGAAATACAAATGTGAGGAGGACTTCCGTGATCATGATATGGCTTATCTCATCAATAGATTTCAAAAAATTGTGAGAAAGAACAAAGGTTTTAGAAAGGGAGAAAATGGTCCTCGAACTGCCACTCAAAATGATACATGTTACAAGTGTGGAAAAGCTGGGCACTTTATTAGACACTGTCCTTTACTCAAAACTGAAAATAAGGAATATCAAAAACCAAAAGGTGATAAAGAGAAGAGAAGGGACCTGGTACTCAATGAAAATGATCGTAAAGCTACTGCTGACTATGTGGTCAAAAAGGCTCTTGCTGCATGGGGAGACTCTTCAAGTGACTCAGAAGATCCTGATGAATCAACTGATGTGTCAATGGTGGTGGTTCATGAAGAGGAACCATATTCAATGAAATGTTTGCTTTCATGGCTCATACACAAAATGAAGAAGAGGAGGACAAGGTAACTCTTCCTTATATGAAACATGATCTGAATAATTATTCTCTTAAAAAATTGAGAACATTAGCAAATGTTATGATTGATTCAGTAATTGAGTTAACCTCTAAAAGAGACATTATGAATGCTTAGCTTGACATTTTAACTAAAAATAAAGTTAAATTGGAAGAGAAATGCTGAAAATGGAAGATAAAATGGCTTCTTTAGAGTCTGACAATACTGAACTTAAAAATTAGTTGTCTCTGATAAATTTATAAGCTGAAAAGTTAAATGGAAGGCAAATGATTTACAAGTTGAAACTGAAGAAAAACTGAAAACTACTGAGAAAAATCTAGGGTTGGGCTTGGAGAAGAGCAACAACTTAGAAAAGGATATTGTAAAACTTAAGGAAGAACTTGAAAAATCTCTTAAGTGGACAAAATATTCTAAGTTACTGTCAAGTGTAACAAATCAGAGTAATTACAATAAGAAGGGTCTAGGAAGTTTGAATATTACTCCTCCATTGAATCCTCACAGCAAGTAAGTTTTTGTGTTTGACAATCTGCTTTGTCTTCACTGTGGTAAAAATGGGCATTTAAAGGAAGAGTGTACTGGCTGGAGAAAGTCTCATAAAAGACTCTTTAATTATACTGAGAAGTAAAGAGTATCAAAAGAGAGACCTGGTCCCCAAAAACAAGTTTCAACTAAAAGATTTTCAAAGAAAAGATCTGTTTCTGCTCCGAAGTCTTTTGTCAAAAAGATTCAAAAACTACCCCATTGGACTAAACAATCTGATCACTCCCTCGTTTTCCTTTTGGGAACTCAAATTGAAATGGGTTCTCAAGCCTAACAAGTGATTCTTGTTGCAGGTGAGTGAGAGGAGCAATAGTCAATGTAGGTATATGGATAGTGGATGCTCTAAACATATGACTGGTGACATCAAAAATTTCCTCTCACTCAAGACACTTCAAGGAGGAGGTGTCTCTTTTGGTGATGGAAAGAAGGGGTACATTTTGGGTGTTGGTAAAGTGGGAAAGTCTCTTGAAGAATCAATTTACAATGTGTATCATGTTGGTGGTTTGAAGTACAGTCTTTTGAGTGTATCTCAAATTTGTGACAAAGGAAATGAAGTCAAGTTTACTTGTCAGAAGTGCATTGTGGTTAGTCTAACCACAAAGAAAGTGATTCTCACTGCCTTTAGAAGTAAAAAGATGTATGTGGCTAACTTGGAAACGTCTCTTGGAGATGATCTCACATGTATTAGTGCTCAAATTTAAAATGGTGATCTTTGGCATCGAAGACTAGGGCATGTGAGCTCATCTTTATTGAATAAACTGATTTCCAAGGACCTGGTCCGAGGTTTGCCAAAGTTAAAGTTCTGTGGAAACAAAATATGTGAAGTGTGTGTCAAAGGAAAACAAATCATATCATCCTTCAAGTCAAAGAAGCAAGTAACATCAGAGTACTGGAGCTGTTACACATGGACTTATGTGGACCTTTGAAGGTTCAAAGAAGAAATGGTAAGAAATACATTCTGGTGATAGTTGATGATTACTCGAGGTACACATGGACAACTTTTCTAAGATCAAAGGCAGAGACACCTGAAGAATTGGTGGTGTTCTTCAAAATGATTCAAACAAAATAGAATCAAGTGATTGTTGGAATTAGATGTGATCATGGAACTGAATTTGAAAACTCAAAACTTGATCAATTTTGCATGGAGAATGGTATTAGTCATAACTTTTCTGCTCCAAGAACTCCACAACAAAATGGAGTAGTGGAAAGAAAAAATAGAACCTTAGTGAACATTGCCAGGACCATGATTATTGAGTCAAATCTTCCTCAAAGTTTCTGGGCTGAAGCTTTCAACACAGCATGTCATGTTACTAGAAGGTGTCTGATAAGGTCTTTTTTGAATAAGACTCCCTATGAGTTGCTCAATAACAGAAAGCCTATGTTGAGTTATCATAGGGCTTTTGGCTGCAAATGTTTTGTGCTGAACAATGGAAAAGATGATCTGGGGAAATTTGATCCTAAAAGTGATGAAGGAGTGTTTGTTGGATACTCTTCATCAAGTAAAGCATACAGAATTTTCAACAAAAGAAATCAATATATTGAAGAAAGCATTCAAGTTGTGTTTGATGAAGATGGAAATTTGAAAAGCAATGCATCGAATGATGAAGATGAGTTGATTAAGCTGTTCAATTCACAGAAAATTGAAGGAAGCGAAGCTGGTGCAAATGATCAGTTGAGGAATGACAACGATCATAATAATCATAGTCTATCTGAAAAGACTAATGAAGTTGAAAAGTGTGATTAGGGACCTGGTACTACTCTGAATTCCAGTCAGAGTACCTCAAACTCTCAAGAAAATGATGAGCTCATTGAAGAAGAAGAACATGCTGATCAGCTGAACTAGTCTGCCTTGAGACCAGGATGGAAACATAGTTCATCACATCCTCTTGATAATCTTATTTCTCATTTGAATTCTGGAATTCACACTAGATCAAAAACAAGGAATCTAGTTTCATGCTCAGCATTCATATCATCTATTGAGCCTAAGAATGTGAAACAGGCATTAGGTGATGCAGACTGCATCAACTCAATGCAAGAAGAACTTCACCAGTTTGAAAGAAGCAAGGTATGGTACCTGGTTCCTCGACCTGTTGGCAAAACTGTGATAGGAACAAGATGGGTTTTCAGAAACAAGCTTGATGAAAACGTGATTACTAGAAACAAATCCTGATTAGTTGTTCAAGGATACAATCAGAAAGAAGGAATAGACTATGATGAAACTTTTGCACCTGTTGCAAGGATGGAGGCCATCAGAATTCTAATAGTTTTTGTTGCATTCATGGGGTTCAAGCTGTATCAAATGGATGTCAAAAGTGCGTTTCTGAATGGAGATCTGAAAGAGGAGGTGTTTGTTAAACAACCTCCTGGGATTGAAGATGCTGAGCTACCTGATCATGTGTTCAGATTGAATAAGGCTCTGTATGGTTTAAAACAAGCTCCTAGATCATGGTATGAAAGACTGTCAAAGTTTCTATTGAAGAATGGATTCAAAAGAGGAAAGCTTTGGGCAAAGAGCAACTCTCAAGTACTTTACTTCAGTCCCAGTACTGAAAGACGTGACTTCAGGAGTGGATTTCGAAATAGACAATACCTTATTCTTATTAAAAGGAGAACAAGAATTGCTTATTATTCAGGTTTATATGGATGATATAATTTTTGGAGCCACTTCAGAACATTTGTGTGAAGAATTCTCATCATTAATGGAAAAGGAATTTGAGATGAGAATGATGGGTGAATTGACATTCTTCCTTGGCCTACAAATCAAGCAATCATCAAATGTAATCTCAATCAGTCAGGAGAAGTACATTAAGGAGTTGTTGAAAAAATTCAATATGTTTGATTCAAAACCTATTGATACTCCAATGGGAACAAACTCCAAGCTTGTAGTAGATGAATATGATTCTCTTGTGAATCAATTCATGTATAGGGGAATCATTGGGTCTTTGTTGTATTTGACTGCTAGCAGACCTGATATTATTTACAGTGTTGGAATGTGTGCTAGATTCCAGGCGTGTCCTCGTGATTCACATCTGAAGGTTGCAAAACATATTCTAAGATACTTAAAGAAGACAGGGGAACTGGTCCTCTTCTATCCAGCAGGTGAAACTTTTGATCGTTTTGGTTTTGCAGATGCTGATTTTGCTGGTTATTAAGTTGACAGGAAGAGTACTTCTGGAATTGCTCATTTCCTTGGATCTTCACTTATTTCTTGGGGAACTAAGAAACAGAATTTTGCAGCTCTTTCAACAGCTGAAGCTGAGTATGTAGCAGCTGCTGCATGTTGTTCACAGTTTTTATGGATCAAGCAACACTTGGAGGATTTTGGTATAATCATTAAAGTTATTCCTCTTATGTCTGGCAATACTAGTGCAGTTAGTATGGGAAAGAATCCAGTTCAACATAAGAGAACCAACCACATTGATGTTAGACATCATTTTTTGAGAGACAATCTTGAAAAATGGAATATTATGCTTACATATTGTCCAACAGAGGAACAAATTGCAGATATCTTCACCAAGGCTCTCAGTAAAGATCAATTTGAAAGTAATAGGTTAAAGTTGGGCATGATGACCTCCAAATGATTTCCGGAGTTTCAGCTGTTAAATTCCTTTGATGGCTAAACTTGCAGTACAGGTATCCTTTGTGTCAATAATTTATTATCTGGATTAGATCATTTTGGTACCTGTTGTAGGTATACTTTCAGGAAGGAATAGCCAAGCAAAGACATGGCTAGAACAGCTGAGGAATGATGATAAAGTTGTGTTATGGGACCTGGTTCCAGTCCAGGTTAGCGTTTGTATATTAATTTTAAACTGAAAAAAATATGACCGTTGATAACACCACGTGTCAGTGATCGGTCATTCTGACCGTTAGTCCCATTGCTTATTCTTCAAGCGACACGTCAAATCAAGGACATGGAACGTTTCAAATACTTTTTAAACCCTCATTCTTTCTGTTTACTTCTTCATCTGTCTCTCAACATTCCTTCACTTAAAAAAAAGGGGGAAGTGAAAAGACGAAATCTGGTTTTTATTCCTTTTTTCATTGTCTTCGAAAAGCTGTCTTTGTTCTTCTTCTGGTCAAGATGTCTGATCCTTCTTCAACCTCTAAGTAAATGCTCACTGCTCTTAGTGAGATTGAACCTATTGCATTTTACTCTCCTTCAGCAGTAAAGTCCAGATCTAGTGTTCCTTCAAGTTCTCATCAAGATATTCCTGAAAATCCATTTCACTCCATAGATCTGAACAGCTCTAGTGTCCCTACTGGACCTGCTCCTTACCATGAAATGTTTCCAGACACTCTATTTGAAGGAGATTTGCCAAGAAATAAATCGTCTGAGTCAAACATTTTGGCTGCAAGTTAAGAGCTGGTAATCGAAAGTCTTGCGATGATGAGAGAAAAAGCAAGGGCAGAACAAAATAAGTCTTTGCAAGGTGAAGATGTAAGAGATACTCAACCCATTTTCGATAAAACTCCAGATTTTGTGAGGTATCCATCTTCTTACTCCTTAGATTCTGAAAATGATGATGAACCCATCCAATGGAAGGTTGAAAGGAGGGACGTTGGGGTATCAAGAATGGGAAAAGAAAAGGTAGTTGAAGAGGTTCCTAGAAGAAGACCTACTACCAGGTCTGATGCTAGGAAGTTGCTGGCTGATGCCTTGAAGGCTAGTGCAAGATCTACGGCTGAAATCAGGAGTGCCAGAATATTCAAAGTGTCAAACTTTAGAATGCCTGAATCTGGTGTCATAGAGCTGTCTGCTGAAGAGATGGAAAAGAAAAACAAGAAGAAAAAGTCAGGAAAAACAAAGTCAAGGGATCCTAAAAGGGTTAAGAAAGCAAAATCCACGAAGAAGAGTTCTACAGGAAAACGAAAAAGATCTCAGGGACCAGGTACCCAACGAAGGGGTGAAGAGGAGGTCAACATGCAAGAAATTGTTGACAACTTGAAAACGCAGTCTGTGCTGGCTGGAAGAGTCTTTGACATGGGAATAATCAATCTTCCCGGCATGGACTCTCTCCATGACATGGTGGAAATTCAGTCATGGATGCATCTATTCAACAGGAAATCTCCTATTCTTCATGAAGAGGAAGTGCGTGAATTCTACTACAACATTCAATTTAAGGAATATGGGAGTATCCTTACAAGAGTGAATGATTTTGCAATGCATCTGGATGAGTTTCTGCTGCAAAATTCTCAGGGTACCTTGAGAGGGCACCAGGTCTGTGATTGGGAAAACTTGTTCGGTTGAGTTTGTGTCATTGGTTTCAAAGCTTCCCACAACAAAGTGTGCTAGGGTGTTTAAGAAGGTGATGAAGAGTGAGTATCAGTTGGGTGTTTGAGTTTGTAAACAAAACTCTCCTCCCTCGGACTGAAAAGAGGACTTCCGCTACTTCTGCTGATTTTTTTGTGATGGAGTTGTTGTGCAGATTTGAACCTCTGAATCTCCCAGGGCTTATGCTTGAGCACATGTACAAGACGGTCATTGAGAGGAAAGGAATTCATGTGGGATATGGGTACTTTCTTACTGATGTATTCAAACACTTAAAAATTTCTCTGAGCGTTGGCAGGGTTGGAACCGTGAAACAAGCTTTTTCAGAGAATACTCTGGTTGAATGTGAGTGTATTGAAGGGAAAGGCAATCCCAAGAGCAAAATGGCTCAACTCATAAAAGACCAAGATCAACTCAAGCATGAGGTTGAGGAATTAACTGTGCGTTTGAGTGGAAAAGATGTTGAAATTGCTATACTCAAAGTTGAACTACTCACTGCACAGACAGAGGGACCTGCTACTTCTGTGTATTAAGCCCTGGAAAGGGAAAATGCAGAGCCAAGGGCCAAGGTTATTGCCTTGGAAGAAAAGGCAATTAAGGATAATGATGCGGCAAATGATCGACTCACTCTCATTATTCAGTCCCTTTCTCATCAACCTCCCCCTTCTTAGTCTGTCCCAATCATTTCCTGTGTCTTCTTTGTGTGGCTTGTCTTTGTGTCGTTGGATTCTCAGTTTGTTGTTAAAGTACTAAATGTTATCTTGGAATGCTACTTATCTTATTCCCCTGGTATTCTAGCTATTATCTATTGTGAATGCTTTTCCTTCATGTTTGATTCCTATCAAGCTTTGATCTTATCTGATATTATTGTTGATATTATTGGTTTACTGTATCTCTTTTTTATGATGCCAAAAGGGGGAATACGGTGAGGGGAAATACAGTGAGGGGAAAATTTCTTTTCAGGATGATGGACTAGTAATTCAGGGGGGAACTAGTTGTAAAGCTGGAGTGGTGCCTGAGTATTGTTTGTCATCATCAAAAAGGGGGAAATGTTATTTGTATTTTTGATGATATGACAAACTCAGGGACCTTGTAAAGGTATAGGTATCAGGTTCTCAACATGAGTTTTGAAGATGTAACAAACTCAGGTACCTCGTAAAGGTACCATGTTCCCGACATGACTAGCCTGTTGACTGCCAGCTGGAGAAGGTACAGAAAGTGGGTGCACATTTCCCAACGTCGTCAGAAAAGTCTGACCTCTCCAACGAATGGCAAGAGTTTAAGGAAAGGGACTTTTTCATACAAAAGTCTTTCCTAAATATTATTCCTCAGTTTTTGCAAATTGATAAAGCACTTTCAAGAACACTTGCAAAGGCTATAGAAAATTAAAGTGAAGAATTATTCAAACAACAACTTAAATCCCAGGAGCATATAGTGTAGTTGTTTAAGAATATATTCTCATGGTCTTACATTGTAAACTAATCCAAAATATATAAAGGAGTCAGTGTGTGGTGTCGAAATTCTAAGTTGTCTAGAAGGGATAGCTTAGTGGGTAGAATAACTTCTACTTAGGCTTATCAAGCAATAGAGTTATTGCTTGAACGTGAGATTAAAAACTTTTTCTCACATTTGTGTAACTTTTTTTACTTTTGCTTGCAAATATTAGTGAAACAGTTGTGAAAATCCTGTGAGACAGGTCGTGGTTTTACTCCCTTAAGCAAGGAGGTTTCCACGTAAAATTGTTGTGTTGTTAAACTGCATTTACTTTCTGTTCATACTTGCTTGTATGTCAAGGGACCTGGTCCATTGACTGATAAGTGGACGCATATATTTTAACAACTAGCCATCTTATGGAAGACATAGATTGATTAAATTTCCATATAACAATTTGTTCACCAACTCTTTTTTGTGTGGTACCTCCTATTTCATTGAATTTTGAACTTAATCAACGGTTGCAAATAACAATTGAGGATATTTTAATAAGAACAATAGTAGAAAACATTTAAAAAATTTTAGTTTAAAAGTGAGAGGAAACCTCCATGTTCATAGCTAAAAAATTGTAGTATGAATAGGAACTTATCGTGCCTTATCAAAAAATGTCACAAACCTTCGAAAAAGTTACTACTCTTCGGAAAAGTCATAACCCTTTGAAAATGCCATAACTCATCGGGTAAGACACAACTCTTGGTAAAGTCACAACCCTCTAAAAAAATCTCAATTCTTTGAGAAGTCACAATTCATCGAAAAAGTCACAATCCTTTAGTGTGAAAAGTTATCTACTTTTAATAAAATATAATTAAATTAAATAAATAAAATACACTGAGTGTTTTCAATTGAGTATTGTAGTAATTTAATATTTATGTTTGTGAGTTCATGTTTTTAAGGTAGTATAGATAGATATAGATATAAAAGTATAGATAGATAGATATAGATAGATGCATGTTATTTATTTGGGAGAATTAAAGATTGATAATTATTTTAAAAAATTACATAATTTTTTAGCTCTCTAGATCATTTTTTAAAAAAAATTTGTTGGCATATTAATCTTTTGACTAATAATTATTTTAAAAAATTACATAATTTTTTAGCTCTCTAGATCATTTTTTTAAAAAAATTTGTTGGCATATTAATCTTTTGACTAAGTTGTAATTTGTGAACAACAAAGATGGAAAAGCTATATATTCTATTTTTGTTCTTACTTTTACCTCTCCTACCATGATAATAATATAGCTGTTGCATCCTTCTTTTCCAGATTACTGCTTCCAGAGATTTACTCCTCAATAATTGCAAGCTCGTTCGCGAACTCTCCTATATAGCTCCGGTACGTTTTAAGTATGTAAGAGAACGTAAAAAGTGTGTTCGCGATCGGGTGGATAAAACGGATACATCAAGATATATGATATTTATAGTTTTTGTACTGACTATTGTCAGCTCATTATCCAGCTTGGAAGACCAAATCTCAAGTGACATCTTGAGAAATTCATTGCATGATAGTGAAAGTAACGTGACTGACTAGGATGAAACTGAACTTTTAAAGGCTCTATTTTAATAAATGCTTGTGCCAGTGTTTTGCATGAGTCGTGCCTTAGTCCTGGAAGGGATTTAGTTGGCTGTCTAGTGGACATCGTAAACGTTGTGGAAGTGGCATTGGGGATAGAGACAAATGGAATAAGACACCTATGCCTAGGAAGTCTATGTGTCTTACTCTATTTATTTCCATCTGCTACTTCCGCGAAATTCACGATGTTGACTAGATTATCTAGCAATACCTCTTTAGGACTAGGCATGGCTCACACAATATACTGGTGTTAGCATTTATCAAAGACATCACCTATATCAGGACAAGCAAGTTGTTGATCGATTTGAAATTTATGAAATTTCAGATTCATCCTCAACAGCTGTGTCACTCTCACTATCATGTGATGAATTTCACAAAATATCCTGAGCTTCCAAAGAAGCACCAGTTTGGAAAAGAAGGATGCAAAAACTTCTTCTTCTTTTTTTAAGATGAGACGGGAAATATTTGATATTTGTGAGTGAAATAAAGCTTTAACAAGAGTGGATGTTCATACTACTAGTTTAGAGAGATCAACACATTTAAAGTTTTTCCAAATAGGTTCAACAAGTATCATTCCCTTTTTTGTTTATCATAATCATGTACAATAATTATTCTTCTTATTAAGGCTCACTTTCAAATTAAACCAAAGGATATGATAAATAGAGTTATAAATGTAATTATTCCTATAATAATATAATTAAGAAATGTACTATTATCACAAAAAATCAAACATTTGTTGAAAATATTGGGAGAAGTTTAGGTACACGTTTGACCAGGTAATTTGAAGTAAAATTTAAACATGTAATACGTAGACAACATCTTACTTTGAAGTTTGTGACTTACTTAGACACTTAAATTATAGTTTATTTCAAATAAGTGTCTGAATGCATTATAAAGTATTTTTATAAGACACTTCTAATCAAATTTCGAAAAAACTTTGCATGTGATCTTAAATTATGATCATTATCATGTATATAAGTTAACCGGTTAAAATATGTTATTTTCTCCAATTATAAATCTTCCTCAATTGGAACGGGTTTGACGTTATTCGATTTATTAAGTCTAATTCGTATAATTATGAGGTGCTATTTTGAAATAATTAGTTAATGTGTCTACGGGACGAACATTTTAGACCATGCGCAAAGAAAGTCTCAATACTAGATCAGAAAGTGCATGATAGGAATTGTAACACCCCAGAAAATTTCTATTTGAACTAAGACTCGACCATCCTTCGCAGTGAGTATGTTTTTTCCAAGAAATTTAAAATTTCTCTGGAATTAAGTTCAGGTCACTAGATTAGCACCTTGAGTTCTAAAAAGACTAAATTGGAAACAACAAAAATATGAAATTTGGAGAGTTAAGCTAAATATGAGTTTTGTGTCAAATTCATATGATCATAACTCCTAGAACATGATGAGTTAGGTGTGCTACAACATACGGTAGGAAATATCTTTGAATTAGCTTCCAACTCCACCAAGTTTGCTAAGTTTCGAGTTCGGATTAGTGAGATATGACATTTTGTACTTAGACTGTCCAGCTAAGGAAAGTTACCCGAAAATAGTGAGGGGTATTTTCGTTTTTTCTTTACTCAATCAGATTTAATTTTTTTTAGTAATATTTTAAGGTTGTAATCCTATTGGGTTCAGTCTTATGATCCTAATATACGCCTAGGGTTTTAGTTGAGAGTTCAAGACGAGAAAAGAAGAAAGGATCAAGCGTTCGTCGATATTCTTGCGTCTTGTTATGGAATTTCACCTTGGGTTTAATCCCTAAGAGGTATGTAAACTTCAATAGTGTTGTGCTCGTTCCCCCACATGCTAATCATGATCTATTTATCATAATTTCGTATTTGAAATTTAAGGATTTAAGTTGATGAGTTCTTGATAAGTGTTCTTGAAGTTTCATTAAGTTTTGATTTATGATTCTACTTGAGTCAACATTAAACGATCATATCTCTTAGAATATTAAGAGTTATGTGAATATAACCTATCCAATTAAAGGTAATTGTAAATCTACTTTCCAACGCCAACAATTTCACATCAATCCAATTTCTAAGTAAAAAGTTATGACTATTTTAGTAACCTATAGAATACTGTTACGAATTAGCCGACGGGAAAACATTAAAAGGGGTTGTTTTTATTTTGTTACGACCAAGAAAACCCTAAACAAATTTCTTGACTAACAAAAGGTTCAAAACAATCAGATTTTTATCTTTACTAATGAAAATCATAACTGTTGGCCATCGGGATTTCTAAAAAAAAATCAAAAATCTCAAGAAAGCTTTTCTTAATCATTCACGTTCAAGTTAGGGTTTCAAGATTTCTATTCATATTCTATCCAAGATTCTTCAAGAACATTGATCTTCCTATCTAAAATCATTCCTAACATTATCATAACCTTGATTTCATAATTCAAATTCAAGGTAGAGTTGAGAGTTAAGTTCTTGAGAATTCTCTCAAACGTTCTAAGAAAGTCCTTTTGAGGAGTCTTCTATGACTTCTAGTAACTTGTTTCAAGACTCAATCAAGTGATTATAAGAGAGAAGAGTATGTATTCATGAGTCTCAACTATTCTAGATACTTTATATCATGAACCATAATTCTTGAATTCATAATTCACATTCAGGAGAAAGTTAAGAGTATATCTCAAGAAATTTTGTAAGTTCAATTGTGAATTCTTCGAGATCCATCATTGATTTGAACTAAGTTTTTAGGAGGTAAGTTAGAGATTGAGAAGAATCGTACACATGAATTCCATGTAGTTATGTAGACCTTCAAGTCAAGTCGTTC
The DNA here is from genome assembly GCF_001406875.1 of Solanum pennellii. NCBI lineage: Eukaryota > Viridiplantae > Streptophyta > Magnoliopsida > Solanales > Solanaceae > Solanum > Solanum pennellii. The sequence goes on along the minus strand of NC_028646.1, from coordinate 54,491,618 downwards.
ATGCCCATAAATTTCTCATGGACTCCATAAGTTGAGTATCTTTAGGAGGAGTAGCATCTTTATGTTTTAAGCCTTGAGTAATAAGTTCCAAACACATTCGAGTTTATATTTCTAATCATTGGACCATAAAATGTTACCCATGAAGTCCTTCAGTTGAATTTTTCATGCCCATAATTTCGCATGAATCCTATAAGTCTAACAATCTTGAGATGATAAGTGTATTTGTGTCCTTGAGTTGCGTAGTTCATACTCATAATTTCGTATGACCCTCAAAGTTGAACATAATGAAATCGTCCATATACATGATATCGTAAACCTTGAATCCATAATCCAATTCAACGAAAGTTAAAATCAAAGTCAAGAGAAGTTAAGAGTCAAGTCTAAAAGTTAAGATCAAGTCAAAGTAAAGTTTATGAAGTTTTCAAAAGTCTTTCACAAACGTTTTCACTTTGTTTTTAAAGACATAAAGTTCAATTTGAGAAAAGAATAAATACTAAAGATTGAAGTCATTTCTATGTGTGGACTATGTATTTTAAAAGAGTTTTAAAACATTTCCACATTTGAGAAAGAAAGGGAACATCGATTCCAAGAGAGTTTTTAGCTAAGTTTTGTTTAATGATATCAAACTAAAGAAAGAGTTTCGTTTGTACAAACTAATGAGCTAAATATATTATAGGAGTAGTATTGACCACCGATATGGGGATGCGAGTTCAGATAACTCAAGTCTCCATAAATCATATAGTCATCATGGGTAGTAAAAGATCATATATTTTAGATGATCACTTCAGTTAAGCTAGTGGATCCACCGAGTTAAGCGTTCTATGTGACGGCAAAGTATATGACAGTTCTGGCAGCGTAGACAAAACGTTGTATCATCACTATAGCTCTTAAATGATGGTTGTCGGTTAGAGAAACTCCCATGAGAGTATTTGCATGGTTCCTCAAGGGGTTCTGCTTAGTATGAATGGGGGTATGAGACTTCATTCATGAATAGCACAAATATACTTTGAAAGGGATCATGGTATGTCTTTCATGATCTCATTTTTATGGATGATTCGTGATGTTCAACTTCGAGGGTTAATGCCGAATTATGAGCATGAACTACTCAACTCAAGGACACAAAGACACTTCTCATCTCAAGACTGTTCGACTAATAGGGTTCATGCGGAATTATGAGCATCAACAATTCAACTCAAGGACTTCATGGGTAACATTTTATGGTCCCATGTTATAAACATAATCTCAAATGTGTTAGAAACTTATTACTCATGACTTAGAACTTGAAGATGTTACTCCTGTAAAAGATACTCAACTTTTGAAGTCCATGCGGAATTTATGGGATGAACGCCTTGACTTGAATGTCTACATAACCACATGAAACTCATGTGTACGATTCTTCTTATTCTCTTACTTACCTCCTCAAAACTTTGTTCAAATCAATAATGGATCTGAAAGAATTCACTATTGAACTTAAAGACTTTCTTGAGCTCTAATCTTAACTCTCTCTTGAATGCGAATTATGAATTCAAGAATTATGTTTCATGATATAAAGGATCCAGGTGATAGTTTCGACTCCTGAATGCATACTCTTGTCTCTTATACTCACTTGCTTGAGTCTTTAAACAATTTACTAGAAGTTGTAGATTACTCCTCAAAAGGACTTTCTTAGAACGTTTGAAAGAATTCTCAAAAACTTATCTCTCAACTCTACCTTGAATTTGAATTATGAATTCAAGGCTATGATAATGTTAGGAATGATTTTTGATAGGAAGAACAAGGTTCTTGAAGAATCTTGGATAAGAAGTTGAATAGAAATCTTGAAACCCTAACTTGAAGGTAAATGATCAAGAAAACCTTTCTTGAGATTCAAAATATTTGTGTCCAATAGTGACAATTTTCATTAGTAAAGATGAAAATCTGATTGTTTTAAACCTTTTATTAGTAAAGAAATTTTTTTAGGATTTTCTCTGAGGTAAAAAACAAAAATAACCCTTTTTAATGTTTTCCCGTCGGCTAATTTATAACAACATTGTATAGGTTACTAAAATAGTCATAACTTTTTAGCCAGAAATCGAATTGACGTGAAATTGGTGGCGTTAGAAAATAGATGCAATTACCTTTAACTGGATAGGTTAATACTCTCATAAATCTTAATATTCTAAGAGATATGATCGTTTAAAGTTAAGTGAAGTAGAATCTTAAATCATAACTTAATGAAACTTCAAGAACACTTACCAAGAACTCATAAAAAACTTAAAAATTCCTTAAATTTAAAAACGAAATACTATGAATTAATCATGATTGGCATGTAGGTGAACGAACCCAACACTATGCAAGCTTACATACCTCTTAGGGATTAAACTCATGGTGAAATTCCACAACAAGATGCAAGAATCTCGACGAATACTTGATCCTTTCCTCTTTTCTCTTCGTGAACTCTCAACTAAAAGTCTAGGCGTGTATGAGGATTATAAAACTAAATCTAATAGGACTATACCCTTAAAATATTACAAAAAACGAATTAAATCTAATTGGGTAAGAAAAAGACCAAAATACCCCTCACTATTTTTGGCTAACTTTTATTAACTGGACAGCCTAATTAAAGACAATATCTCACTCATCCGAACTAGAAACTTAGCAAACTCGGTGACGTTGGAATGCTAATTCAAAGATTTTTCCTAAGGTATGTTGTAGCACACCCAAATCATCTTGTTCTAGGAGTTATGGTCATATGAAGTTGACCCAAAACTCATACTTAGCTTAACTCTCCAAATTTCAGATTTTTGTTATTTCTAATTATTTCTTTTTAGCACTAAAGGTGCTACATCGAGTTATCTGAACTTAATACAAGAGAATTTTTAAATTCCTTTGCAATAACTTACTCAGTACGATGGATGGTTCGAATCTTAGTTCAAAAAAGAAATTTTTTGGGGTGTTACATATCTCCCCCTTTGGATCATTATTCCTCGAATAATGGATTAACTGGGTATATAGTGGGGATACTCTTACTAAGGTCTTAATCTAATGGTGTGATATTACTATATTCAAGATTAACTTAAATCCTTAATTTTGGATTTTATACCTCTCTATAGAGAATCTCATCCCAACACTATTAGTCCTTACCACCACATTCAAGCTTACACTTACAACTCCATGGACTCCTACTAACCAACTCCTTCGAAACCAACTAAGCGCTCTCATTTAATTATTTCTCATAGTAAAAAACCTTATCCTCCCAATCACGTTGAAACTCATTACTATCTTATTCTCAACATTTGGCTTGCTTTCTCATCTTATCATCTTGCTCTTAGGTCTAAAGCTAGCACTTGAAAGCTATGGACCTATTCCATCATCTCTAAATGGTCTACGTCTTCTTTTACTCAATCACTCGGGAGAAGTTTATATCATGACTACCCAACTCTCAATAAGTAGGTACTAAGACCTCTTTCTAAGGTATTTTCTCTAAACCTCTTTTATTTACGTAGACTCTCGGTACACCTCTTAACGCTCTTATTACTCGTGTGATTTATCTAGACTTTAGTGCCCTTATCTAAAGGTTTGGATCTCTGACTTGTACCACTCACATTCATTGCAGCAACCATATCAATTCCTGATTTACTCTACGTAATGTCTTCTAGATCAAATATCTAGACTAACATCATCACCCTCTTGTTTCCATTTTTTTGGATTATGAAACTCATCTCAAATTCAAGCTTAATGTTTACCAATGAACCTGAATATCAATATGATTGCTCTCTTACTATACTAACTTACAACTAAGCACCCAAACACATAACAAGATATTCTCAATTCAATAAAATTATCACGGAATAATATCACAACACAATCTAATATAATATGATATATTTAAGAACCATACAAGGTGTATCTTACCATTAGTATACTAATGAAGGAATTCCTTAATCTCACACACACACACACACAGATATATATATATATATATATATATATATATATATATATATATATATA
>NC_028646.1:54439368-54487208 GCF_001406875.1 Solanum pennellii | reverse complement strand
TATATATATATATATATATATATACATATATATATATACACACACACACACACACACACACACTAGGAACTGGTGGTTGCAGCCTCAGTCGCCACTAAAATTCACTCATAACCTTTAGCGGCAATAGCTTGAGATTTTGTGGCGACTGTTATCACCGCTAAAGGTTTAGTACTCTTGTAGTGAACTCAAGTTGGCAACGCTTAGGTGGAGGAATTAGTCTCATATTGCTTGCCGCATCACTAAAAATTGGGTAGTTAATATATATATATATATATATATATATATATATATATATATATACATATATATATATACACACACACACACACACACACACACTAGGAACTGGTGGTTGCAGCCTCAGTCGCCACTAAAATTCACTCATAACCTTTAGCGGCAATAGCTTGAGATTTTGTGGCGACTGTTATCACCGCTAAAGGTTTAGTACTCTTGTAGTGAACTCAAGTTGGCAACGCTTAGGTGGAGGAATTAGTCTCATATGGCTTGCCACATCACTAAAACTTGGGTAGTTAACTCCTGAGGATATTTGTGGTCTCTTGGGATAAGACGGAGGTATTTTTAATCCCAAAATGTAATGGAGGGTATAAGTGTTCTATTTCGCATAATTCAGGGATATTTTTGATCTTTTTTGCGTTAAATATATCTATGAAGGTCAAACAACTTACTATAGTATATTATATGCATGTAGGGAGTTGCTCTAGCAGATGATGAACCCTCTTATAATGATGCATATTATTAATTAATGCTATATATTATCGTCTTTTACCCAAAAAAAAAAGAAGGGCATAAGAAGAACGTAGAGAAGGAGGAGTAGTAGAAGCCAATTCAGAAGGAAGCTTAAATATGTTGAACTATAATTATAATCGTAACAATTTTTAATAAACATTGGGTGTCTATCGTTTAATGCTTAGTAATTATACATATTAATATTTGGAAATTGATATACATAGTCGTCCATCAAATAGTCAGCATATGTATATTTTTTGTATTTTATCATATAATATACACAAATAACTAATGTAATTATTTTAAGCCATCTAACTTCTAAATAGTTTTCCCATCTTTGAAAATGGCATAAAATTTGATAAAAAGGTAAATTTATTTTTTCAAGATTAAAGAGATATAATATCCCAATTTTTTATTATCTTCTCCAAAAAAAAAAAAAGAACTACTATTTCATCCATGTTATTTAGTTTTATAATAATTATATTTGACATCACAGGAAGTTAAAATATTAATTCAACTTGTATATTATATTACTAATGGAAAAATATTACTTAATATTTGAAAAGAAAAGTTTGATAGGAAAATCACCATATAAAAAAAAGTTTAAAGTTAAATGTTTAATTTATTAATTTGAATTATTGAATATTATAATAGTATACACAAAAATTTATCATAAACTTTACTCCCTTCGTCCTTTTTTACTTGTCCACTTTTTTTTTATAGTTGTCTTTAATTACTTGTCCATTTTGATAAATCAAGAAAGGACAGTTTTTTTTACCTATTATACCCTCAATTAAGTGACTAATTACTTTTAAAATGTAGAACTTTTCATCCACTTCATAATTAATAGGGGTAAAATGATAAACTCGCTACGTCATTTATTATTTTCTTAATGGGTGTGTCAATTCAAAGTGGACAAGTAAAGGCGGAGGCATTATTTTGAAACTTATCAAATTGATGAAATAAATACCATGTAATTTCGAACAAGCAAGTAATAGATTGATTAGATTTGCTATTCTTAATTCGGAGAACATTTATATATAGTGTGTTCCAATTCTATTTGAGAAACAAATTATTTACTTTTAGTCTTGGAAAAATAATTTGAAGTCGCTAATGTCTACCTTCATTTTATTGATAAATCGCATTAGACAAATGGAAGTATTTGTATATAATTTGTCTCAATTCTATTTGAGAAACAAATTATTTACTTTTAGTCTTAGAAAAATAATTAAAAGTCGCTAAAATTAGACCATACCTTCATTTTATTGATAAATTGTATTACACAAATGCATTTTATTCATTAGGATCTTCAATTTATTTCCTTGTTTTTCTGGAGATTTGAAAAGTCACCTGGTAATTGAATTTAGTGTAATTGGATGTAATCGCCTAACATATTTGGTTGATTATGTAATTACTTGGTCAATAAGTAATTTAGTGTATCTGGCGCAGTTGAGGAGCTAGGTGGGAGTTTGTGCATTTGGACGAACCCAATAACTTTTTTGGTATACCCTGTACTTGTACTAAAATTAATTTAATATATTTGTATATTGACTTGTTAACCCCTCACAAAATTTATTGACGATTTAGTTGTAAGGAAAAGACCATGAAAATGATTTTCACGCTAAAATATGGCTCGGAATTCCTCTCTTTTTTAAAAAGGAAATGTAGTATTCCCAAAATCTTAGTATTGGCTTTGCCAATGAATTGCTGGTAATTACATAATATAATCACAAACTGGTTACTTTTAATTTCTTCTGTTTATTTTTTGTTTTAATTTATTGTTTCTTTTTATTAAATTAAATTCTGTATTATTATTATAATTATTCTAAAATTTTGTAAAAAATATTTTTTTATTATTTATATTTAATTTCCTTCTAATTATCAAACTTTACTGCATGTGATTCCATGCAATTTTTGTGTTGTCTATTTTTTTATGTCATTGTTTATTTGTTTTGTTAGCATAATTTTGTTAGTTGCCTAGTTTCTAAAGTAAAGTAGAATTTATTGTTGAGTAAGACTATAAACTTACATTTTTTTAAGAAATCATATTTATTATGTTGTGTTGAAATTTGACATATATAAGAGCACTATGTTTTAAAAAAAATAAATTTAGAACGTATGTTATATTTTCTGTTTCATTTGTTTTAGCAGTATTGACTTAAAATTTCTTATTGCAAGTCATTTATTTTTTTAGTTAGTTTTCCGTCTTACTTGTAATCAAGAAAATATGAGTGAAGCCTCTCACATTTCCTACCCTTATTTAGGAAAAGGAAGTCTTTTATGACACGGTAGTTAACTTCCGATATCAGGAAAAAATATATTCAATGTCTTGTCCTGCATTTAGCAGCAAAAAAAGGTGCAAAATGAGCATACAAGCTAAACTAAGCACAATCCTTTCAAATTATGATCTATGTGGTGATAGTGGAGTTTCCTGGTTATGATGTCCCTGGTAAGATATCGTTAAGGTATTAACGAGGCTTTCTACAAAGATTTCCTCACATTGCTTAACATGAGCAGTGTTCTTTAGTTGTCTTGTTGAACCATCATATATATCATGATGGCTGACTGAAGAAAAAGCAAAATTTAAATGTGGCGAAATCCCTACGTTTGCTGTTTAGCGGTATGTATGTTATACATTTATTGAGCTTGATTATATTGTTGAGCCCAAGGTCGTACTTGATGACAATTTGTATCCTACGTTAGTGCTCACCACTTTGGTAGTGTGGTTTAGTTGGTTGTATATATATTTTTCTTTGAATGCCTTATTTGAATGGTTGTAATGACATGCACTGCATGGTTTGTCATTCTCACGGACTTTGTGGTACGATCATGGCTCATGCATTGAAATATTTATCTTTTGTGATGAGATACTATTTTACGCTGGTTTTTTTTCTAAACCAGTTTAAATGAGAGTTGTACCACTAGGATCACTTGACTTACTGATTTTTGAGATTACGAGGCGTGAAAGACGTACTCCATTTTCTACTTGAGATATTAGAGTCATTTGGGATGTGCTCACTTTTACTTGACTAGCCACCGTGTTCTACACTCTTTCTTGTATGTTTCGGTCTAATAGAAGCCCTTGAGTTTACTCTTTCTAGCCGGGCTAGTGCCTCTTGGATTTTACTGTCTGGTCGGACGGATGGTATTGTTTGGTTTTAGAAAAATGTGAATGGGAAAAGAGAAGAGAAAATTGAAAAGTGGGACAACCAATTTCGGAGTGCAAATAAAAAGTCATTTGCAAAGTGCAAATGAAAAGTCATTTCTCTCATATTGGTAGAAGAAAGGAATTTTTTGTCATTATATAAGGAAACACTTCATTAACTTCTTAAAGGGTTAAGAAGAAGGTGCGCCCTCGCGCCGTCATCGTCGCTCTCGGCCTCATATTCGGATTCGGATTTGGATTTGACAAATGATGTAATTGATTTCATTTCTCTTATAATGATAGTTAAATATCAGAATAAATTTTGGCGTAACTAAATTTATAACGATCTGAAGGATCCGTTCCTTTCGAAAAGTCGTTATTTTCCCAAAAGACACAACATTTTTTTTACTTAAAATGTCTACAAAAAGGAGGTCTTTTTCATTTTTTACTTATTGAAAATTTTTCCCTCTCTACATACCATAAAAAATTATAGTTCGATTGAGTCTGTGTGTGCTCTTGTTATTGTTCTTATGTTCGATGAAGTTATTGATGTTAGAGGTACAACTACTTCTTTAACAAGTTAATTCATTTTATCTTGGGAGAAATTAATCTGCAACCTCGGATACAGTAAGGAGATTAAATTTCTTAAGGAAATACAGTGATTTATGTGAACTCGGATTTACACTATTCTCTTTATTTCATCTACTTTTTATTTCTGTATATTTTGATTAACCTGAATACAAAAGCTAACATGTATTATTTAGGGGTGAGAGAATGGGTAATTTATATGTGTACCCATTCAAATTACCCATCATAACTCATTTAAAATATATAAAGTATGAGTCAAAAGTCATATTACTCATTCAAAAGTGGGTAGTTGAATGAATAAAAAGACTCATTTATAAAAGAAAAATAAGTAACATTAATACTTTTTTTGAGATGTAATGGTCAGGGTACGGGGTAGGGATGGGTGAGAGTCTAAGTGTCACGACCAAAAAACGGAACGTGATGACACTCGTCCTATCCCACCAAGACAAATCAGCCTAACCCGATAATTTCGATAAATTGCATAAATAAAACCAAAGTCTGATAACGATTAATAATACGGAAAAAATTCAACTTAATTCAATTCCCAAGACCTGGTAGTCACGTGCACAAGCCTCCAATGTAAATACTAGAATTGAAATAAAGATACGAGTCTAACATGAAGTTGCCTTTCAAGTAAAAACAAAGTCATAAACTGGAGTAGGAAAGTTCGTTGAGATGACAAGCAGCTACCTCACAATCCTCCACAAGATGCCTCAGAAACGAAGAGAATGGAAGGTATCACAAAAATCCGGGCTCGTAACCTGCAAAATTTTGTAGAAGTAAGGGGTGAATACCAAACCACGCGGTACCCAACACGCAAACCTCTAAACACAAGTTAAGGGAATAAAATACGGGTACTCCTTACACCCTATCTGAACCTCCACACTACAAACAGCTCACAATTTACCAAACACACAACTCAATAACAAACACTCTGTTAGTTTACATATTCTCAATAACAGTTCAATATTCAACAGTCAATTTTAACAGAGAAACACTAACACGATCAGCAAACCACGTATTCATGTTCATCAATAATAAAGATGTGTAATGCCATGAGATGCAATGTCAAGTATAGTGATGCATGTCTTCCCTAACGATACACACCCGCTGTCTCTCAGTCCGGGACCCATGGGGGACATATCTGTCCATGCATCTGTCGCGGCGCACGACACAACCCTCGATAATAGGAACCATCGCGGCGCGCGATACGTCCCTCGAAATATAATATTCATCGCTGCGTGCGATACAACCCTCGAAATGGTACATTCTCTTACCACAACCATGTCTTAGATACAGTGCAAATGACATGCTCAAATGAAAATGTGGAGATAACCATTTTGATAAGAAAACACAATTTACAACAAGGAATATAACACCAACAAATAAGCAACAAGTCTCCAAGTCATTCTCAAGACCACACAAGGAAATACACGAATTCATACGCTTAACAAGAGTTTAAAAATCCACTTGCCTTAGTCAATCGAATAATTACTCTTGGACTTGAGCCTTCCCTTTCCGTTGAGCTTCCGAACCAATGGAATCTATTCAAGTATATATTCACAATAAGGTTTCAGAACTAACAACACTCACACTTTTATGTGTTTAATCTTAACCTTAAAAATTCACCCAAATTTATAATCAGGTTTGATGTTCTTGATGCCAATTAATATTTCAACTCTCATATTTCTCAAATTCAAACCTAGAGTTAAGTCATAATTCCTCCAAACACTACAACCCTAATAGCTTTCATATAATATAATACACTAAAAGAATGACCCTAAAGAAAATGAGAAATCAGTAGCTTAAATCGCTACAGAAAACAACTATCCTACCATACTTTAAACACAATTCAATCCACCTTTATTTTATTATAAAATAATTATCCAATTTTTATTTAATCATGGACAATTAATTCCATCACGTAGAGTGCACAGTGACTTTGACAAAAGGTGATACTATTAATATATATTCCTCCCTCACCACACAATTAATCTCCACATTTTGCCCTAAATTTTCAGAAAACTCACTGCCCTCATATATACCTTAATTTTCCAAAAAATATTTCTAATTGTTATCCATACATTAATTGCTCTTCAAATATAATCACAAATTTCCCAGGGACCCACGCAACACAAATCATCGTAGCCAAACTTTATTTTATTTTATTTTTAAAAAATCATTCATGACGTTTTATCTTTTTCTCCTTTCCATTATTCTAACAATACATATAAAATAAACACTAAGCAATGATCCAACCAATAATTACTTTGCATAAAAGAAAATTATAGAAAGAACTTTGAAAGGATTCATAATACCTGCAACTTTCGTATAGTCTTGCGGCGTCCTCTTTTCCTTATTTTATTTTTCCTAAATTGATAAATCAATTATTATCTAAAAGTTATAAAATTCTACTAACTTATTTAATATATATATATATATATATATGGGTTAAGTGGTATAAGATCTTAAATAAGTTTAATATTTTAGCCCATTAACTATCGGTTAAGTCAATTGTCTACAATTACCCATAAAAAAATTAACTCAAGTTATACAAATAATTCAAATTTTCCAAAAATAACCTCACGGGTCATTACATTATCCAACACTAAAAATCATGTTTGTCCTCGAACATATTGTAAAAGAAAGTACTTGAAGCTTCAAAAAGTTGAGGATATCTGGCACGCATGTCAGACTCAGTTTCCCAAGTTGCCTCTCCCACTGATCGGTGCTTCCATTACACCTTCACTGAAGCAATCTCTTTGGTCCTAAGCTTTCGAACCTGCCTATCAAAAATAGCTATAGGCTCCTCCTCAAATGTCAAGTCTTGACCCAACTCCACAGAGTCAACTGAAAGCACATGAGATTCATCGGGAATATACTTGCGAAGTATAGAGACATGGAAAACAGGATGAACTGCCAACAAACTAGCTGGCAAGGTCAACTTGTAGGCCACCTCTCCCACTCGGCTCAAAATCTCAAAAGGTCCAATGAACCTAGGGCTAATCTTGCCCTACTTTCAAGACCTCATCACACCCTTCATGGGTGAAACTCGAAGCCAAACATGATCACCCTCCATAAACACTAAGGCTCTAACTCTCCGGTCTGCATAACTCTTCTGTCGACTCTAAGCTTTCAACAGTCTATTCTGAATCATACGAACTTGCTCCATATCATCTCTAAGAAAATCTGTATCAAAAGAGTCCATCTCCGCCGAATCGAACCAACCAATCGGAGATCTACACCTTCTGCCATACAACGCCTCAAATGGGTCCATCTTGATACTAGAGTGATAACTGTTATTGTAGGAAAACTCTGCTAAGGGTAAATGTCGATCCCATCTAGCACCAAAATCTATCACACACGCTCGAAGCATATCTTCCAATACCTGAATGGTCCGCTCAAACTGGCCATCTGTCTGAGGGTGAAAGGTTGTACTCATATATAACTGAGTACCCAGACCATGTTGTAATGCCTTCCAAAAGTGACAAGTAAATAGTGAACCTTGATCTGATATGATAGAAACAGGAACTCCATGTAGTCGCACAATCTCACTGATATATAGCTCGGCTAACTTCTCTGCCGTATACTTCACCCGACCGGAATGAAGTGGGCAGAGACGCCCCCGGCCCGACGGTATACAATGTTGTTGTATTGGGCCCTTAATTATCTGTCAATTCTGTATGTTGGGCCCAAGCCTGTTAGGGCGTAGCTTAGCACTATATATAGACGCTATGACAAACCCTATTCTGTAATTCTGTTCTTGCCTCTCCATATTAAAACTGCTCCCCCTCTTCCCCGTGGACGTAGCCAATTTATTGGTTAACCACGTAAATCTGTTGTCTTTGTTTTTCGCGTTTATATTTTCTCGTATTATCTCGAATTCCGCATAACAGAACTACTAGAATGATTATAAGGATAATTGATAAATACATTTTTATAATCACGACGAAGTTAGAATAACGCGACTTCACATAGAGAGAAAAGTGAGATTTATTCATCAAACTGAAGTCTTCAAGATCGATAGGTTTGCTAAGTTTAAAACGTTCTTGAGTGAGAAGGTTTTCAACGTGTAAAACTATCTTTTTGTTTTGTTCTTGATTGTATTTTACAGTTTATTGTACAAAGGGTGGGTTTGGCTCTTTGTAGGGTTGAGTGTTAGTGAGAGTTGTAACAAAAGGTGGGTTTGGCCTTTTGGAGAGATCGATTGGAGTCAATCGAGAGAGGTAGTAGAGATAAGGTTTTCTTGATTATTGAGTTGTAATCACAAAATCTTATAATTGAATTAATAAAACGAGGTTTTTCCTTCCTTGAGTGAGGAAGGTTTTTAATTCAATCAGTGTTTGTAACGGGTCCGATTCAAGGCATTCAACAAGTTCCAATATGTCTACTGTGGTCAACATATATAGTTTGAGGACTAATTCTGACAACACTCCATGATCAGCTTCCGTGCTTTCTGGTAAATCATTATGGTAGATTTGTTAATGGGAAGCTTTATTGGACTTCATCGACTTGTATTAATAAGTACAAGGTGTGCAACATCACTTCTTTTCATTTAGCAGATGGGACATGGGGAAGCTTGGAGCTTCCCAGTTGTGGAAAAGACAATTCTGATATCAATTTGGGAGCTATGGGAAGTGATCTTTCTCTTCTTTATACTTGTCAACGAGGTGCTGCTACCTCTGATATATGGATTATGAAGCATTCTCGAGTTAATGTATCTTGGACAATATTGTTCACCATCAAATATCCCCAAAGTATTAAGACGCATAGGTGTTTTGTACTCAGCTATCATGATATATGATGGTTCAACAAGAGAACTAAAGTAAACTGCTCATGTTAGCAAAGTGAAGAAATTTATGTAGAAAATTTGTTAATCCCCTAACAATAACTGACCAGGGATGTCGTGACCAGGAAACACCACAAACGTCACATAGCTGATAATTTGTAAGGATTCTGCTTAGTTTAGCTTGTTATGCTCTTTTTGCACCTTCATTACTGCCACATATTGGACAACACTTTGAATATATTTTTTTCCTGATATATCGGAACTGAATTACTGTGTCATAAAATGACTTCCTTTTCCTAAATAAGGGTAGGACCTGTGAGATGTTTCAATCATATTTTCTTGATTATAAGTAAACGGAAAAAAATAAAACATTTGAATTGCTGAGTATGTCAGAAGTTTCAACATAGTGCTGGTTAGATGTCAATTACGGAGTTTAGCTGACGAGAACAATTTGATTAAAACAACCTTTTACATCGAGAAATGATGTTTCGCTCACGTCTATCTTGTTGCTTTTGTTTAAACTAGATGGCTATTTTGTTACTCTATAAACAGAGTCATTGTGAAAATTTTGTCAGGCACAACCTCAACTATTCGTTTTGTACTATTGGATTTCAGGAAGTGGAAGCTAATGTTGAACACTAACCAATAATTGCTGCTGAGTTCATAGATCGAATTGATGAAGCCTTGTAATGATATGTTTTCTTTTGTATTAAATTTGTAGTCCTATCTCGTTATCAGATTTAACATCATTTGTTATAAACTAGAATCCTGCTAACAATTGTGTTAAAAACTTTGTTTGGTATAAACCTTTTTTATTCATAAAATTAGACATTTGAACGTCTCTAGAATGTGAAGAGAGCCCGATATAATTAGTATTGAAATGAAACAGGTCCAAATGAAGCAAAATGGATATATAGAAGATTCACATAACTTGATTCTGACTAGTACACAAAGAATGTTAAAGGAAACCTTGTGGATTGTTCCCCTGCTTTTCAGGGTATAGTCTTATTCGTATTACAGACAATATAATCAGATTCATTTGTATGTTCAGCAACTGGGAACAAGCTAATGAAGATGACTGAGAATTACAATGCCCCATTCTTATTTTTTTTAGTTTTTTATTTTTGGTAACTAACGGTTTTATTTAATTACCAGTAGCAAACATTACAAATTAAGTTGCCAACACAGCAAGCTTAGTTCTTTGGAAGGATCTCTTACTACTATAGCTCTAACATATCATTGTTCAATACTTATAGCTACTTAAAATATTCCTAATTCTAGGCTGGGCTCTAACAATAATTATGTAAGCTAACTCTTTTGCCATACTTTCCACTTGTCTGCTCCTTTTCACAAAAGAACTCTATTGTTCCTTCAATCCACAACCCATATACACACTCAGCCAGTATGATTTTAAGGATTTGAGCTTGCGGTGATTTCCCTTTCCCATGTTTAATAATCCATTGGAGAAACTGAGAACAATCTAAAGCTGAGAAAGCTTGTTGCTGAACCCACGTGAGTAGTCTGTTCCACATACAGATGGAGAATGGACATCGCACAAACTAGTGCTCAATAGATTCTTCCTTACTTTGACAAAACACACACAACGTGGATACATCCAGGCCCCATTTCGTTAATCTGTCTGTTGTTGCCAGCTTTCTATGGAACATGAGCCACATAATAAATCTCTCTTTAGGACTAGCTCCATTTTTAAACACACAACATTTTCATGCTACCTTGGGTTGGTTCCCTATCAGAGATAAATAGATTTGCTTGATCAAGCTCCCCTTCCTGCTATTACACTGTTGCATCTATCAACAATATTCCTTTCACCCATAATCTTTTTAGCCATCCAGCTCGCTTGACTATGAGGGATCCATGAGCATTGATCCTTTATATAAAATTATGTATCCACTTGATCCATAATTTGTCTGCTTTATTTGCTAAATTCCAGCACATCATTGCCACTGCTGCTTGATTCCACACTTGTATATTGGGCAGTCTCATGCCTCCAGCAGATTTTGGCAAACGAGTTCTCTCCCAGGCTACAAGTGCTTTGTTGGTAATCTGTCCCTCGCCTGACCATAAGTAGCTACGACAAATTCCATCAATCATCTTGACAACTTTTGTAGGAATAATAAACAATTGTGCCCAGTAGGATTGAATCCCGAAGAACACAGTTTGTATAAGTTGTGATCTCCCTGCATATGACAATTTCCTGGCTGTCCAAGAGCTGATTTTTGCTGTTATTTTTTCAATGACGGGTTGCCATTGTAGCACTGTCAGCTTCTTCGTAGTTAATGGTATTCCTAGGTACCTGAATGGCATTTCTCCCATTGTGTATCCAAGTTGCTGGACAATTAGCTTCTTATCTTCTGATGAGACTCCTCCAAAATATATAGAACTTTTACTCAAATTTGTTTGTAATCCTGAGGCCTGAGAGAACTGATTAAAACAATGTTGAATAGTTGTAATAGATCCTATGTCACCTCTGGAAAAGATAAGCAGATCATCAGCAAAACAAAGATGGGGGTGATTCTCAATTTAGAACATTTTGGGTGGTATTTAAAAATCTTCAGAGTGTGGAGCCTGTTGAGTAATCTACTGAGATATTCCATGGCTATCGCGAATAAGAGTGGGGACATTGGATCACCTTGTCTAAGTCCCTTAGCAGCCGCAAAAGGTTGGGAAGCAGTTCCATTCACAACAATAGCATAACTCACTGTTTTGACACATACCATCACCCACTTAGTGAACAAATTAGGGAATCCTAATTCCAGCAACATCTGTTCAAGATAAGGCCATTCTACAGAATCATACGCCTTTTGCAGGTCAATTTTCAGCATGCTTCTTGCGGAGATATTCTTCCTCGTATAAGCTTTTACTATTTCATGAGCAAGAATTATATTATCTGATGTTTTCCTTCCTGGTACGAACCCAACTTGGCCATCACATATGATATGGCCACAACATCATGTAATCTCTTTGTCAGCACCTTCGAAATGATTTTATATAACACAGAACAACACACAATAGGTCTATATGCCTTTACCGTAACGGGGTGAATTGGTTTATAGAGTGTTCCAGTGGAGAAGAACCTCTTGACGGCAACTATATTGTCTTTCTTTATAATCTGCCAAGTGTTCTTAAAAAAATAAGCATTATGACCATCAATACCTGGAGCTTTGTCGTTACCAATACTCTTCAAACCTTCATAAATCTCCTCTTTGACACATCAGCACATAACATGATCCTTTGTTGTTTCGACAATAACAACCCCGCCTTCATAAAAACTGTGCATCTACAGGTGGAAAAATCATAGCTGAAGTCCCCATGAGTCCTTTGTAGAACTGAGTAAACTCATGTTGGATTTCAGTCAACAATCCTCCTGCTAGGGCTGTAATGCTTCTAATTGCTTTCTCTGAGTTCTTTCTTTTATGACAGCACTAAAATACTTATTATTTGCATCCCCAAGTTGAATCCACTTCGATCGTTATTTTTGTTTTAGTGCACTTTCCTCAATCATGGACCATTTCTCCAGACTCATCAATGTCTCCTTCTCTTGGTCAATTAGTTGATCAGTAACTTGTGCAGCAATGTTCTGTTGAATTCTATGAAGTTCCTCCCTTTGTTTGCTAATTTTTTTGATTTATAAACCCGAACTCCCTATTATAAAGTTGTCTTAATAATGGTTTCAATGCCATCAGTTTGTACCACACATTCTTCATACTATCCTTTGCCAAATCCATATACCCTCCACGATAGACCTAAAAGTTTCATGTTCAGTCCATATATTGAAAAATTTAAAAGCCACCTTATCACATCGTTGTGGTTCTTGCATAAGCCTCATAGGACAGTGGTAAGATGTACTAGAATACCATAGTCATTTGTAACATGCCCCCATTGCATCATCCATTCATAGTTACCAAAGGCTTTGTCAATTCTGCTAGATATCCAATCTGCTCCATGTTGTTTATTGGACCATGTATAATATTCACCCTTCCATGTCAATTCACTTACTTCGATCTTATTGTCACACTCTTTGAAATCCCTAACCTCAGCCAGTTTAAACGCTGCACCTGCTATTCTGTCTTGGGCTGCTAGAAGGGCATTAAAATCCCCGGCTATGAGCCAAGGTTGGTTAATTTCCAGTGATAAATTGTGCAACTCCGACCAAAGATTCTTTCGATGCTCTGCAGTATTGAACCCATAAATGACTGTGAGTATAAATTGATGGTCTTTGGTTCTGTCTTCAACGAGACAATGAAGTACTTAATGGGTGCCTCTCTTGAAGGCAAACAATGATTTTTTAGTACGTAATGACTTAGGTGAGCCATGACATAAGAAAATTGTAGGTCAATGAGTTTTCTTTCAAAAGACACCAATTTTGTATCATTTAATGTTTAGGGTAAAGCATTATGACCATTTTACCTGAAACTAGTGTAGTTGTAAATAAGAGAAACTTCGAACATTCATAATTTTGGCTTTAGATGTTAGTTTCGGGTATAAAAAACTCTATTTCATGGTCCATACCGCATTTGAATTTATAAATACCTTTAGTTACCCATTTGAACTAAAACACATAATTTATTATATGACCATAAATACCCAAAAAAATATTGGATAATAAAACTACATGCAATCAATGTGTGTCTCTCTAGAAGACAAACACTGTATACTACCATATCTTTTAGTACTAATAAATTAGGTGAGCCATGACATGTGAAAATTGTAGGTCGAAGAGTTATCTTTCAAATTCCAAAATTTTTTGTATCATTTAATATTTAAAGTAAAGCATTATGACCATTTTACCAAAGACTAGTGCAGTTGTAAATAATAGAAACTTCGAACGTTCATAATTTTAGCATTAGATGTTAGTTTTGGGTATAGAAAAACTCTATTTCAAGGCCCGTACATCATTTGAACTTATAAATTCCTTTAATTACCCATACGAACGAGCACACCTAATTTATTAAATTATCAAAAACACCCCAAAAATTTTTGGTAAAAAAGTGCATGCAATCAATGGGTGCTTATCTTGAAGGCAAACAATGTGTACTACAATATCTTTAGTACGTAATGAATTAGGTGATCCATGACATGTGAAAATTGTAGGTCGATGAGTTATCTTTCAAATTCCAAAAATTTTGTATCATTTAATATTTAAATTAAAGTACTGTGACCGTTTTGTTAGAGACTAGTGTAGTTGTAAATAAGAGAAACTTTGAACGTTCATAATTTTGGCTTTAGATGTTAGTTTTCGGTATATAAAAACTCTATTTCAAGGTCCATACCTCATTTGAACTTATAAATACCTTTAATTACCAATGAGAACGAGCACACCTAATTTGTTAAGTTATTAAAAACACTCCCAGAGAACTTCAGTAAAAAACTGCATGCAATAAATGGGTGCCTCTCTTGAAGGAAGACAATGTGTACTATCATATTTTTTAGTACGTAATCAATTAGATGAGCCATGATATATGAAAATTGTTGGTCAATGAATTTTATTTCAAATGTCACCGATTTTGTATTGTTTAATGTTTAAAGTAAAGCATTATGACCATTTTACCAGAGAGTAGTGTAGTTGAAAATAAGAGAAAATTTGAACGTGCATAATTTTGGCATAAGATGTTAGTTCGGGTATAGAAAAACTCTATTTCACGGTACATACTTCATTTGAATTTATAAATACCTATAATTACACATTCGAACTATTACACATAATTTATTCAATCATCAAAATACCCACAAACAAGTTTAGTAAAAAAAACTACATGCAATCAATGTGTGTCTCTTTTGAAGAAAAACAATGTATACAACCATATCTTTAACTACATAATGAAATAGATGAGGGATGACATATGAAAATTGTAGTTCAATGAGTTTTCTTTCAGATGCCACCAATTTTGTATCATTTGATGTTTAAAGTAAAATTTATGTCCAGTTTACCAGAGACTAGTATAGTTGTAACTAAGAAAAACTTCGAACGTTCTTAATTTTTGCTTTAGATGTTAGTTTGGGGTATAAAAAAATATATTTCAAAGTCCATACCTCATTAGAAATTATAATTACCTATAATTATCCATTTTAACTAGCACACATAATTTATTAAGTCATCACAAACACCCACTGAAAATTTTGGTTAAAAAACTATATGCAATCAATGCGTGTCTCTCTTAAAGGCAAATAGTGTATATTACCATATCTTTTAGCATCTAATGAATTAGGTGAGCCATGACATATGGACATTGTAGGTCAATGAGTTTTCTTTCAAGTGCCACAAATTTTGTATCATTTAATGTTTAATGTAAAATATTAAGACCATCTTACCAGAGACTAGTATCGTAGTAAATAAGAGAAACTTCGAACATTCATTATTTTGACTTTAGATGTTAGTTTCGGATATAGAAAAACTCTATTTAAAGGTCCATATATCATTTGAACTTATAAATTCGAACGAACACATATAATTAATTAAATCATCACAAACACCCACAAAATATTTTGGTCAAAATTATAAATGAAATGATTGTGTGCCTCTCTTCAAGGCAAACGATGTGTACTACCATATCTTTTAGTACGTAAAGAATTAGGTGAACCATGACATACGAAAATTGTAGGTCAATGAGTTTTATTTCACATGTCATCAATTTTGTATAATTTAATTCTTAAATAAAATATTATGACCATTTAACCAGAGACTAGTGTAGTTGAAAATAAGTGAAACTTCATCCGTTCATAATTTTGGCTTACATGTTAGTTTTGGGTAGTGAAAAACTCCATTTTATGATCCATACCTCACTTACACATATAAATATCTATAATTACCTATCCGAACTAACACATATAATTTATTAAATCTTCATAAACACCCACCAAAAAGGTTTGTAAAAAAACTAAATGCAATCAATGTGTGCCTCTCTTGAAGGCAAACAATGTATACTACGATATCTTTAGTACGTAATGACTTAGGTGAACCATTACCTATGAAAATTGTAGGTCAATAAGTTATCTTTCAAAAGCTACCAGTTTTATATCATTTAATGTTTAAAGGAAAGTATGATGATCATTTTTCAAAGACTTCTGTGGTTGAAAATAAGAAAAACTTTGAACGTTCATAATTTTGGCTTTAGATGGTAGTTTCGGGTATAGAAATATTACAGTCCAAACCTCATTTGAGCTTATAATACCTATAATTATCCATTCGAACTTACAAAAGTAATTTTTTAAATCATCACAAACAACTAAAAAAATGGGTAAAAAAACTACATGCAATCAATGTATTCCTCTCTTAAGGACAAACAATGTATGCTACCATATATTTTAGTATGTAATGAATTATGATACTTGAAATTGTAGGTCAATGAGTTTTCTTTTAAATTACACAAATTTTGTATCATTCAACATTTAAAGTAAAACATTATATGCATTTTACCTGAGACTAGTATAGTTGTAAATAAGAGAAACTTCAAACGTTCATAATTTTGACTTTAGATGCTAGTTTCGGATATAAAAAACTCTACTTAAAGGTCCATACCTCATTTGAACTTATAAGTACCTTTAATCACCCATTCAAACGAACACATAGTTTAATAAATTATCACAAACACCCACAAAAGTTTTTGGTGAAAAGCTACATGCAATAAATGTGTGCTACTCTTGTCGGCAAACAATGTATACTACTATATCTTAGTATGTAATGTATTACGTGAGCCATGACATATGAAAATTGTAGGTCAATGAGTTTTTTTTTTTCAAATTCCACCAGTTTTATATCATTTAATTTTTAAAGTAAGACATTATGACCATTTAATCGGAGACTAGTGTATTTGTAAATAAGAGAAACTTTGAACGTTCATAATTTTGAGTTTAGATATTGTTTTAGGCATAGAAAACTTCTATTTCACGGTCCATACCACATTCGAACTTATAAATACCAATAACTACCCATTCAAACTAGCTTTCATAATTTATTAAATCATCTCAAACAGCCACAAAATTTTGGTCAAAAACTACATGCAATCAATGTGTTCCTCTCTTGAAGGCAAATAATGTATGTTGCCATATGATTTAGTATGTAATGAATTAGGTGAGCCATGACATATGAAGATTGTAGGTCAATAAGTTTTCTTTAAAATGTCACCAATTTTTTTTTATCATTGAATGATTAAAGTGAAACATTGTGATGATTTTACCAAAGAGTAGTGTAGTTGTAAATAAGAGAAACTTCGAATGTTCATAATTTTGGCTTTAGATGTTAGTTTCAGGTATAACAAATCTCTATTTCATGGTTCATACCTCATTTGAACTTATAAATACCTTTAGTTACCTATTTGAACTAGCACACATAATTTATCAAATAGTAAGGGTCAAAAATACCCTTAAACTATCTAAAATAGCTTAGATATACCCTTAAACTATATTTTGGCTCAAAACTACCCTTCCCGTCAAACTATTGGGTCAAAATTGCCCTTCTAATTAACGGAAATTTTTAAATGCCATGTGGATGCTACATGGTACCCCAATAGATTTCCACTGCCACATAGACTAAAAGGAAAAGGGTCAAAAGTACCCTTAAACTATAAAAAATAGCTCATATTTACCCGTAACTATATTTCGGCTCAAAACTACCCTTCCCGTCAAACTATGGGTCAAAAGTGACCTTCTTATTGGCGGAAGTTGTTAAATTCCACATGTGCCACATTGACTAAATCCCTAAATCTTAATTACTCATTTTCCCCTCATTTTCATTATTTTCCAAAAATGATTTCACCCCTTCTCCCTCGTTTCGCGGCTAAGGTTTCATAGTTTTCTTCGTAGCAGGGTTTCGAAGTGGATATTCAAGGTTACAGGTTAGAAACTTTTTTCTTATTGTATTGTGTTTACAATCACGAAAATCCACTTTGAAACTCAGCTCCGAAGAAGGTTATGAAACCTTGGACGCGAAATGACAGGAAAGTTGTGAAATTCTAACTATCATTCTTTGAAATCGTAAACGTAATAAAATAAGAAAAAATATTTACTAACCAACAACCATGAATATCCACTTTGCAACTCAGCCCCGAAGAAAGCTACGAATCCTTAGTTGTGAAATTAGGGGAATGTTGTGAAATCCTAACTATCATGCTTTGAAATCGTAAACATAATAAAATAAGAAAAAAAATTTACTAGCCTACAATCATGAATATCCACTTTGAAATCCAGCCACGAAGAAAAGTATGAAACCCTAGCCGCGAAATGAGGGAGAACGGGTAAATATATCATTTCTGAAGTAATGAAATGAGGGGGGGGGGGAAGTAATTAGGATTTAGGGATTTAATCTATGTGGCAATGGAACCTTATTGGCATGCAATGTGGCATCCACATTGCATTTAACAACTTCTGTTGATAAGAAGGGTACTTTTGATTCAATCTTTAACGGGAAGGATAGTTTTGAGTCGAAATATAGTTTAAGGGTAAATATGAGATATTTCGGATAGTTTAATGGTATTTTTTACCCTTTCTATTTTTATCTACGTGGCAGTGGAATCCTATTTGGCATTCAATGTGACATCCACGTGACATTTAACAACTTCCGTTAATAAGAAGGGTATTTTTGACTCAATAGTATGACGGGAAGGGTAGTTTTGAGCCGAAATAAAGTTTAAGGGTATATATGATCTATTTTGAATAGTTTAGGGGTATTTTTGAGCCTTTTCCATTTATTAAATCATCCCAAACACCCACAAAAAAATTGATAAAATAACTACATGCAATCAATGTTT
This sequence comes from Solanum pennellii, assembly GCF_001406875.1. Taxonomy (NCBI): domain Eukaryota; kingdom Viridiplantae; phylum Streptophyta; class Magnoliopsida; order Solanales; family Solanaceae; genus Solanum; species Solanum pennellii. The sequence continues at coordinate 54,468,175 of NC_028646.1, read as the reverse complement.
GCCTTTCTTGAAGGCCAACCATGTATACTACCATATTTGTTAGTATGTAATGAATCAGCCATGACATATGAAAATTGTAGGTCAATGAGTTTTTTTTCAAATTTCACCAATTTGTATCATTTACTGTTTGAAGTAAATCATTTTGACCATTTTAGCAGAGACTAGTGTAGTTGTAAATAAGAGAAACGTCGAATGTTCATAATTTGGCTTAAATGTTTTTTTGGGTGTAGAAAAAGTCTATTTCACGGACCGTGTCTTCTTTGAACTTATAAATACCAATAATTACTCATTTGAACTAACACACATAATTTATCAAATCATCACAAACACCCACAAAAATATTTGATAAAAAAATTAAATGCAATCGATGTGTGTCTCTCTTCAAGTCAACAATGTATACTACCATATCTTTTAGTACTTAATGAATTAGGTGAGCCATTGTCGCGACCAAAGGGTACCCCTTAGCCGTAACAAGGCATATAAAACCTTGAAAGGAACCATATAAGTCACTTCTCATAACATAACATATGTAAGGAACAATAAAGAGAAACACATTTCAAGTCTAAAATTTTGATAAGGGAAAGCGAAAGTATATACTTATCTCAATTAGCATCTATTACGATATTGTAATCAAGTAGTGTCACATCCCTTACAACATAATCTAAAAGTCAAATACAAGAAACAAAGGAACTACAAAGATATCATCCGTCCTCAAAAAATGAGGACTCACCACAAGCAAGGAGAATAGCCGAATCCAAGCTTGAATATAATGAAGATCACCTCAAATACCTGACCCTACACTTGTGGAAAATGTAGAAAAATATGGGTTTGTACAAAATGCACTAAAGTATATAGCCATGCATAAAATCATGAAGACATGCAAAAAAGCACATTTTAGTTGAAAATCATGCACTTTACCAAGTTTAAGAATCACCATGAAGATAAGTTTAAAAGCATAAATCATAAGCATATTCAACTCATAAATCATCATGTCATTAGAGGAACATATCATACATACTCTCAAAGCTTACATGTGCAATGCATGAATAAGATTCCATAACCCTACCCATACTGTCACGCCCCGAGCTACCCTCGAGATGCGGACACGGAACCTAGGACCACAAGTGATCCCAAGCTAACCCTGCTGGCTTGATCATGAGCATACTAAAGATAGTAAAATGATGTGGAAGCTAAATCATAATTTATAACGAAAAGATGGGGAATACCCATATGCTAAAACTGATATATATGAAAATTGATGAGTTTAATACAATGAAGTTACTAACTCACACTAAGCTGAAACTAACTATGTCTGAAATAAGCCTCTAAACTGGACTAGAAATACTGGGACAAGCCCCATCTAAATCTAGCAAAACTGAAACTAAATGACTAAAGACTGCAATGAAACTCATGACTGTTGTCCTCAAAAAATGAGGATCACCACTGAATCTGCTGAACTGAAGATTGAAAATCGATCTATGTGTGATCTGGATGCTAAGAACCTGAACCTACATCACGAGAAGATGTAGCACATGTACGCGTCATTACTTGAAAGGTACTAAGCATGTAGGATAGAATAAAGCTGAAATAAACATAACAGAACAAGCACAAAAGCAAGTATAATAATCTGAACATGATTTGCTATTTATAAGCTAACTGGATGCAATGACCAATTCATAACATGCTGAAACTGAATGCTAAATAAACTGATAAATGGTCAATACAGAGAGTCTGACTGATCTGTGGGAAATACTAATAACCGATAATAAAACCACATGAGCTAAATGTGAAGTCTGATGTATACGCCAATATACCCTTCCAAAGGTATAAAGGCATGCTGGCGTGATCAATAAACTGATTGCCCACAAAGGGGACTTACAACCTACTTGGATAGTAGTTCTGGGACTATTGTGACGCAAAACCCTAGTCCAACTCCTTATTATGCTACTCTCAATAAATTCTGTAAATTTACTGATTATGTTTGAGTTTCTTTAAATACTGGATAGTGCGAAATTGAACATAAAAACTGAGAATGCAACAAGTAATCCTGTAATTATGCATTTATAACTGAGGCACGAATATCTGAAGTGTCAAAAATATCTGAACTAGCATGTGTAGTTCAAGAACTAAAGAAATACAAAGCTAGGGTTCTGAAATTCATGCAATAATCTGAGTAATACATGATAATCTGATTTGGAACATATATAAATTCATGAAGTTCTATCAATGTTCTAGAAACCCTAGGTTTATTCATGACAAGAGAATCAGGAATTTGACTGAAAACTAGGAACCCAATGGGTGAAAGAATCCACTAGTGAAATACCACATACTTGGTGATGAAATACACGAAAAAATACTTAGGTTTCCGGGCTGGATCTGCTGGAATTTGTTGCATTCTTGAACTAGGGTTCTTGAGCTTTTTTCTCCTCTCTTTCTTCTAATTTTCTAAGTTTTGATTTAATAATCTGACTTAGATATGTTTTAATTATATTTCTAGTCTTAAAGTGACTAAAATCTGATGATTTAGGGTCGAAACGACGTATCTTAGAGTTTAAACAAAGTGGAAAAGGTCCAAAAGACCCCTGGGAGAGTTGCTGTTGGACCAATCGATGGCCAGGACAGACAATCCGTCGATTGATCCACGCCCCGTCAGTTGGTACATCGGTTGGGCCTGTTCGATATGCCTTTACTTAAACGGTCATAACTCTTTACTCTGAGGTCTAATTTTAGCAAGCTTGGTGACTATGGAAAGCTAATTCAATTATCTATTTGTCGGTAGGTCATGGGACACCGAATTCATTTTATGCTAAGAGTTATGGCCATTTGAAGTTGACTTAACTGCATTTCCCCCTTAACAGTCTGCTAATTCTCACCTACAGTCAGACCTACGGACCGTAGGTCCACCTACGGACCGTGCTGGTCATCCATAGCTCCCGTCAGAGAGTAGGTGAAGGGAGTCTCGATCGACGGTGATGGACTACCGACCTTTATCTGACCTACTGACCGTCGGTCCGTCTGAGGGAACATGATTCGAAGACTGAATTCACAGATGAATTACTGGAAAACTTAAGAGGAAATATAACCTCAAGATAGAGTGGAATCGGAAGGAAGGAGGTGAGGATACTTGGCTTTCATGGCTGGTTCTGCTTCTCAAGTAGATCCCTCTACGGACTAACTCCTCCACAAAACCTTGACTGAAGCGACATCTTTGGTTCTCAACCTTCTAACCTAACGGTCAAGAATCTCAACTGGTACATCCTCATAAGAAAGACTATCTTTCACCGCCACACTCTTTAATGTCACTATAGAGTCTGGGTCACTCACACACTTCTTCAAAAGTGAAATGTTGAAGACCGGATGCACTGCTGCTAATTCTGCTGGCAACTCTAACTCAGATGCCACCTTGCCAAACCTTTTCAAGATCTTGTAATGGCCTATATATCTAGGAGTGAGCTTCGCTTTCTTTCCAAATCTCATCACCCCTTTCATAGGTGAGACCTTTAGAAAAAACCAATCACCAACTTGGAACTCTAGTTCCCTTGTCCTTACATCTGCATAAGATTTCTGACGACTTTGGGTTGTCTTAAATCTATCTCTAATGAGTAGCACTTTCTCTATAGAATAACGGACTGAATCTGGCCCTATCAAAGCTACTTCACCTACTTCAAACCAACCAACAGGAGATCTACAACTACGCCCATATAAAGCCTCATAAGGGGCCATCTGAATGCTGGAAGGGTAGTTATTGTTGTAGGCAAACTCAATAAGAGAAAGGTGATCATTCCAACTACATTTGAAATCAATCAAACAATCCCTAAACATATCCTCTAGGGTCTGAATGGTATGCTCTGCCTGTCCATCCGTCCGCGGATGAAATATGGTGCTAAGGTTAACCTGAGTACCAAGACCCTTCTGAAATGACTTCCAGAAATGAGAGGTAAACTGCGGACCTCTATCTGAGATGATAGACAAAGGAAATCCAAGTAACCTCACAATATCATTAATGTAAAGCCTTGAATAGTCTTCTGCTGAATATGTAGTCTTGACTGCCAAGAAGCAAGAAGACTTAGTCATCTTATCAATTATCACCAAAATGGAGTCATGTTGTCTGCGAGTATGCAATAATCATGTGATGAAGTCCATATTTATCAGATCCCACTTCCAAGTAGGAATATCGATCTCTTGAGTGATGCCCCCTGGTTTCTGATGTTCTACCTTGACTTGCTTGCAATTGGGGCACTTACTCACAGAGTCCGCTATATCCCTCTTCATGCCATTCCACCAATAGACTTCCCGCAGATTGCGGTACATCTTAGTGGCACCTAAATGAATAGAATACCGAGAGTTAGGCTTCTGCAAGAATATTCTATCTCAACTTACCCACATCAGGAGCATCGAATCTACCCTGGTAGCGAAGTAGACCATCTCCCCCTTGGGAGAAAACCTCCAGTCGCTGTTGTGTACTGCATTCTTAAGTTCAAGCAAAATTGGATCACTATCTTGATTTTCCTTAAACTCCACCACAAAAAAAGGATTGCTCACCATTCTGAACTGTTACACCATTGTCTGATATTCTCATAAGGCGAATTCCCAAGCGAGCAAGCCTGTGAACATCCTTCAGTAGCTCCTTCCTTTCTTCCTCAACGTGGGCTACACTACCCATAAATAATCTACTAAGAGCATCTACTACTACATTTGCCTCACAAGGATGATGATGCACACTCATATCATAATCCTTAAGGAACTCAAGCCATCTCCTCTGGCGAATATTCAACTCTTTCTGGGTGAACACATACTGAAGGCTCTTTTGATTTGTGAGAACATCTACATGAACACCATACAAGTAGTATCTCCATATCTTGAGTGCAAACACCACTGCTGCAAGCTCAACGTCATGAGTTGGATAGTTCTTCTCATGCACCTTAAGTTGTCTAGAAGCGTAATCTATAACCTTACCTCGTTGCATCAACACACAACCTAGGCCAACTCTGGATGCATCACAATAGATGACATAACTATCTGAATCCTCTGGTAGAGTCAAGACAGGAGTTGTAGTCAATCAAGTTTTCAATTCTGCAAAACTTTTCTCACGATCATCTGACCATTGAAACTTGACCATCTTCTGAGTCAACCTAGTCAATGGTGAGGCTATGGAGGAGAATCCTTCCACGAATCTTCTATAATAACCTGCTAGACCTAAGAAACTTCTGATATCTGCAGCAGAGGTAGGTCAGGGCCATTGTTTCACTGCTTTTATGTTTTGTGAATCCACTCGAATCCCTTTGCTAGATACAATGTGACCAAGGAAAGCAACGGATTGCAACCAGAACTCACATTTACTAAACTTAGCGAATAACTGGCGATCGTTAAGAGTTTGTAAAACAATTCTCAAATGACTCACATGTTCTTCCTCATTCCTAGAGTAAATGATGATATCATCAATGAAGACGATAATGAACAAGTCCATTAGGTCTGAATCTGAATGATTTAGATTCAACCTATTAAGTTCATTTATTTTATTTTTTGAAGAACCTCTTAATGACTCTGAAGAGGTCTGAACGAATCAGATCTGTAGGAGACTCTTAATAACATTCATACTCATTTAATAAGTTATCAAATAATTATTCATAGATTTCTAATTTGGGTGTGTCTTTTGTTCTCAGAACTAAAAACACTCTTTCTCACTTTTCTCAATCAAACACCATTTTTTCCCAAGTTGTAAGTTTTCAAAAATCCTTTCAATTACTTTTTATATTAATAATTTTATTGTATTTATGTGTGTCAAGAACACTTGTTGCAATAATTTTTTGGTGTATTGTTGTTTATCAAGGTTTTTGAATGAAAAAATAGTATTTCAAATCATGATTATTAAAACTTCTTTTATCATCAAAAGTGAAATATTTTGTTGAAATGAAAATTTTATAATGTTTTACTACTATAATGTTTGATTTCACTTTTACGTTCAGATATTGAAAATAAACAACATTAATTATTTAGTGTTCAAATTTAGAGACCAAATATTAATATTCATATATATATTCATATCAAAACACTTAGATCTTCATGCAAATCTTAATATTCAGATATATATTCAAATTTAGACCTCTTAATCTTAATGAAAACAATGAGGCCTAAGTAAACCTTCCTCAGTAACTATAATTCATAATTCAACTTCTTGTTCATACTATAATAATGGAGAATAACTTTAACCGACATAGACCATGTGATCTTATCACGGAATTCGGTGTCTACCCCACATAAAAAATGGGTTGTCCTACTTGCCTAAGGTAGAATCATACTCTTAGATATCACGCCTCTAGCCTACACCCTGGAAATGGCTGGCACTCGAAGACCATTGCTGGCCTCAAATGGACCATTGGCTTGGTTAACTTAACTCAGTGGAAGACTTAACTCAATAAAAAACACAGTATCATGAAATAACTTAAATAAATGATAAGTTGGCCAAAATGACAATTTATAACAAAAGAGACTCAAACCTGACTATCTAACTGTTTATGAAGCCTCTACAATACTAAGATTGATATAGGGACAAACCCCACAACATTCTGTAAATGAAATACTTAAAAACAAATGAATGTGTCCTCCAGAATGGAAGGAGGCTCACCACTGACTACGAATGCTCAACCGGATCAACGAGGCGGTGGATGATGCTGATCCTGGTTACCTGCTCTTGAATCATAAGACAATGCAGGACAACTGGCATCAGTACATTGAATATACGAGTATGCGAGTTGGAATACTAAACAATAAATTAATCTTGATAAGAATAAGAAAGAACTTACCTTAGCTCTACTCAACTCATGAATTACTGAACTTAATATAAAGCAATAAAGACATATGTGATATATATAAATCTTTATAAAACAATAAAACAACTTAGTTCGTTAAAAAAATACAATAACAAACTCAACTCTACTTACATATGAAAGTAATATAGTTTCTATGGGAGGTTCTAACTCGACAACCATCACTATGAGCCTAAGAAATGGTACAACGTCTTACCTTATCTTGCAAGAGGATATTCCTATAACTTAACGTCAGTATAGAACCTGAACTACTAAGTGCATCCACTAGTCTATGCTAAAAATCACTAAGGAATTATCTAAAAAGTATGACCCTTTTTTTGCCCATGTTGGCTACATGGTTTATGGGTGCTTGAGTAAATATGAACTTGCGTCCCTTTATCGGTGATAATACTACTCCCAAAATACACAGCTCATATGTTTTTAAAACAACTTCTTCTCTGGTTTAAGGTAATTGCTCAAACTTAGCTTTAAAAGCTCTCTAGGAAATCATGGTTTCCTTTTTACTAAAACTAGCCGAAGGCTCTGTTAGAAGTCTAGCTTTATTTCTCTCTCAAAATGTGAAAAACATTTGTAACTCTTAGGGAATAGTTAGTTCCCTTATAACTTATGAGAAATAAACACAACTCTTTACTTTTTCTTAAGTTGTAACTTAACTCTAAGGCAATACATAGTTCCCTTAAAACTTTTGAGAATTTAACTCAACTCATTACTGTATTCTCAACTTGTATCATGAGCCTTAAAACAAAGTTAAGATGTTTGTTTAAGACTCTTGAAAACTTTAAGAACGTACTTTGACTTTCTTCCTAACTTCTTAGCTTTTAGACTTGAGTCTTATCTTCTTTGACTTTGATCTTAACTTTCCTTGTATTGAATTATGGATTCAAGGATCATGATCTCATGTTTATGGATTATTTCATAATGTTTAGACGTAGCTTAGAGTGTTGGAATCAACAAGGAAATGTGGGTACATCACTTAGGAACTAGTACGAATAGATGAGGAATGAATGGGGTCTCAAGGCGTCCTTGGAGCTCTCAGAAGCGTGGGGAGCTAGATCCTGATGGATAGAGGATGTCTTGAGGGGCTCTGACTGGCGCGGCGCATCAGGGCCTTACGGATAGAGTTTGTCTTGAGGGGATCTGGCGGGCACAGCGCCCCAAGATTTGACAGACGGGAGTTTCAGCTTTTTCTCCCCATTTTCATCTCTATACCTTTTAAACTTCCATGGATTTTTCCCCAACCACTTACACTCTGTTTGGATCATTGTTATCCATTGTTTTATAATGTATTGTATTGTATTTTACTCTATTGTACTGTATTGTATGATAGATACAATGTTTGGATAGATTGTATTGTTTATTGTTGTTTAATAACATTTTAAATATTTGGTTTGATTGTATCGTACTGTATTGTAATTTATAAATTTACTAAAAGATCCTTAATTATTCTAGGGTAGGAGGTTTGACTATAATTAAATAATATAAGGTAAAGGGTAAAGTAGTATTTTGAAATATTATGTAAAAATATAATTAAAAAAAGAAATTAAGTAACAATGGGAACACACCAAATCGGTTGTTCCATAAAATAGGGGTTTTCATTATTACGTAACAACGAAATTTTAAAATACAGTACAATACATTTTAAGTAACAATTAAAACAAACATTGTAGGTATAGTAACAATACAATACAATACAATGGGTAACAACGGTCCAAACAGAGTGTTAGAATCATTAATACCCTTAATACCGAATAGATTAGACTCAAAAAACAACCCGGAAACACGAACCAAATCAACTAAAGGCATGTAACAACTCAACCAACATAGATTCAACAATGTTATTCAAGAACTTCACTTTTCATCATTCAATCTATTCAAAATTCACTGAATTAAACAAGTTGGTGTGTGGTGAACTAACCCAACACGGAAAGATCTCACAGACTTCTATAGGGAGGATCCCTAAAAATTCCACTCGCAAAAACCTTAGCATTCTTGATCTTTCTCCCTTCTCCTTCTTCTCTTCTCTTTTCTCCCAAGCCCTAAGCGTGAATTTATTTTTCAAAAATTGAAAGAATTATTTTTACCCCTAATAAACCTTTAAAATGAATAAGGAAATAGATGGGTGAAAAGACTACTTTGCCCTTACTTAAATCCGTATTGGACTTTCTTTACATCAACAATCCAACTTTTGGAAGACATACCTCCCTCATACAATAGAAATACTGCAAACTCAGCACCGTTGGAAGTATTTCTCTAAGGGTTTTCCAGCCATATAAAGAACTGACTCTAACTCATCATGAGCTAGAAGTTATGACCATTTGAAAATGACAAAACACTCACTTTCTTAACTTAAGGAAATTTTCCAGATTTTCCTTTTTCTTTCAAAAAGTGAAATTTTTTAGTTTCTTAGCTTTTTCTAGGCTACTACGAGTCACGTGATGTTATAATACTACCCTTTGGGAACATTCGTCCTCGAATGAGATTTCTTTCACTGTGCTAAGAGTAGTAACATCAAGTTCAACACTCAAAATCAAAAGAAAGTACAACATGCTTACACATAGTTTATAAGATACTTAAGAAGATAATTAGTATCGTGATCTGTATTCTCTCCGGATTTAAAGAGGTGTGTATATATCTTCTTCATATACCAGCTTCCAAGTTGATTCCTCAGTGCCGTTGGAAGGATTTCTCTAACAGTTTTCCAGCCATATAAAGAACTGACTCTAACTCATCATGAGCTAGAAGTTATGGCCATTTGAAAATGACAAAACACTCACTTTCTCAACTTTAGGAAATTTTCCAGATTTTCCTTTTTCTTTCAAAAAGTGAAATTTTTTAGTTACTTAGCTTTTTCTAGGCTACTACGAGTCACGTGATGTTATAATACTACCCTTGGGAACATTCGTCCTCGAGTGAGATTTCTTTCACTTTGCTAAGAGTAGTAACATCAAGTTCAACACTCAAAATCAAAAGAAAGTACGACATGCTTACACATAGTTTATAAGGTACTTAAAAAGATAATTAGTACCGTGATCTGTATTCTCTACGGATTTAAAGAGGTGTGTATATCTCTTCTTCATATACCAGCTTCCAAGTTGATTCTTAAACATATTGGTTCCTCCAAAGGATCTTGACTGAAGCAACCTTCTTTGTCCTCAACTTACGAACTTGCCGATGTAAAATAAGAATTGGAATATCTTCATAGGATAAGTTATCCTAAATTTCAACATTTTCAGTTGGTATTATCAATGAAGGATCACCCATGCACTTATTTAGCATGGAGATATGAAACACCGAATGACCCGCTGCTAACTCTTTTAGTAGCTCCAACTTATAAGCTACGTTGTCAATTCTCTTGGATATTCAATATGGCCCAGTATACCGTATACTAAGTTTAACCTTCTTACCAAACCTCATAACACCCTTCATGGGTGAAACTTTAAGATATACCCATTCATCCACTTCAAAACTCCAATTGCTTTCTACTCACACCTATGTAGGACTTTTGACGACTCTGTGTCGTCTTCAATCTCTATTGAATTACCTTCACCTTCTCCATGGCTTGGTGAACTAGATCTAGTCCTATCAACCCTGCTTCACCAGTCTCGAACCACCCAATAGGAGATCTACATCTTCTCCCATAAAGACCTTCATATGGAGCCATTTGGATGCTCGAATGATAGCTATTGTTATAAGCAAACTAAATGAGAAGTAGGTGATCATCCCATTTAACTTTGAAATCAATCACACAAGCCCTATACATATATTATAGGGTCTAGATAGTATGTTATACTTGTCTATCCGTCTGAGGATGAAAGTACTGTTTAGGTTCACCTTTGAACCTAAATCTTTCTAGAAAGACTTCCAGATCTGTGAAATAAATTGTGCACCTCTATCTGAAACGATTGAAACTAGGACTCCATGAAGTCTTACCACTTCTTTAATGTACAACTTTGGATAATCTTCCATCGAATGAGTGGTCTTTACCAGTAATAAGTTTGTTGATTTAATCATTCTATCGACAATTACCCAAATTGAATCATGTTATCTGCGATACCTTGGCAATCCTGTGATGAAGTCCATATTAATCATCTCCCACTTCTATTCTGAAAGTTCTATATTCTGAGCCAAACCTCCAGGATTTTGGTGTTCTACTTTTACTTGCTGTCAATTCGGGCACTTGGCAACAAACTCAGCAATGTCCTTCTTCATACCTTCCCACCAATATACCTCTTTCAAATCGCAGTACATCTTGGTGAAACTCGGATGAATGGAATATCGGGAGCTATGAGCCTCGTCCATGACCATCTCTTGGAGTCCATCCACCCAAGTAACACACAATCTACCTTGATACTTCAGCACACTCATATCCCCCTTGTTCAAAAGCCAATACTCTTTGCTTATGATCCTTCGCCTTCAAATCAAGCAAAATAGGGTCTTGGTGTTGCATTTCTTTCACCTCTGAAACTAGTGATGTTCAACCCCATTAGTTACCACTATTAATCCTTCTATGGAATCCATAAATCTGACTTCCAGGCGTTCAAGTCTGTGCACATCTTTGGCTAACTCCCTCTTTTCTTCCTCAACATGGGCGGTGCTCACAATGGATAACTTGTTTAAAGCATCAACAACCACATTAGCTTTATTTGGGTGGTAAAGAATAATCATGTCATAATCCTTGAGTAGTTCTAACCACTTTTTTTGTCTGAGATTTAGCTCCTTCTGGGTGAACATATATTGTAGGCTCTTGTGATAAGTGAATATGTCAACATTAACGCAGTACAATTAGTGACACCACATCTTAAGGCGAATACTACAAAAACCTAATCCAAGTCATGGGTTGGATAATTCTTTTCATGAGTTTTCAACTGTCTCGAGGCATAAACTATAACCTTGACATTCTACATTGACACACAACCCAAACCAACTCTTGGTGCATTACAGTACAGCATAAAACCATGAGTACCCTCTAGAAAGGTCAAAACAAGAGCAGTAGTCAACCTCTTTTCAACTTCTAAAAGTTTTTGTCACAAGCTTCAGAAGATTGAAACTTAAATATCTTTTGGGTCATCTTGGTCAAAGGAGACGAGATAGATGAAAACTCCTCACAAATCTTTTATGGTAGCCAGCCATACACAAGAAACTCCTTATCTGTTGGAGATGTGGGTCAAGGAAAACTATGAACTGCTTCTATCTTTTGTGTATCAATGCTAATCCCATCACCAGAAACTATGTGGCCCAAGAATACCACAGACTTAAGACAAAACTCACACTTGGAGAACTTGACATATAACTCCTTATCTTTGTTTGAAGAACTATCCTGAGGTGACTAGCATGATCTTTTTCATTCCTTGAATAGATTAGTATGTCATCAATGAAGATGATAACAAACATATCTAGATAAGGTTTGAAGACTCTATTCATACGATCCACGCAAGCGCATTGATAAAACCAAAGGACATGAGCAAAAACTCATAATGCCCACATATGTTTCTAAAAGTTGTCTTTGGAATATCACATTCCTAAACTTTCAACTGATTGTAGACTGATCTGAAATCAATTTTCGAGAATCTGGAAGCACCCTGAAGTTGGTCACAAAGATCATCTATCCATGGAAGAGGATACTTATTCTTGATGGTAACCTTATTCAATTGGCCGTAGTCTATACACATCCTAAGAGAACCATCCTTCTTTCTTAATAATAAGACCAAAGCGTCCCAACGTGATATACTTAGTCGGATAAAACCTTTATCTAACATATATTTCAGCTGTTCTTTCAACTCTTTTAACTCTAATAGTGCCATTCTATAAGGAGAAATATAGATAGGACGAGTATCTAGGATGATATCTATGACGATGTCTATTTCTCTCTCAGGAGAGACTCCGGGTAGATCATCAGGAAAGCTTCTGAAAACTCTTTTACCATAGAACCTAACTGAAAGGAAGGTACCTCAACACTTGAGTCATTAAGTCAGACTAAGTGATAGATACACCCCTTTGAAACTAACTTCATCGCCTTAAGGTATAAAATGAAATGACCCTTAGGCATTACTGATCTACTACTCCACTCTATGACAGGCTCATTAGGAATCTGAAACTTGACAAATCGAGTTTTACAATCGATTGATGCATAATAGGCATGAAGTCAGTCCATACCTAGAATGGCATTTAAATCTACCATGTCTAAATCTACTAGATCAGCCATGGTGCTTTTGTGATTGATAGAAATAAGACAATCACGATAGACTCTTTCCGCTAGAATAGACTCTCCAATAGGGGTAGAAACAAAGAAGGGTTCACAAAGCTCTCAAGAAGAATCTCAAACTTATTTTCAACATAAGGAGTTACAAAAGACAAACTTTCTCATGGGAATAGCAAATAATACATATCAAAATTAAAGACTTTGATCATACCCGTGACAATATCTGTCAAGTTATCTTGCTCTTGGCGGCTAGTTAGAGGCGGTTTGCCCCTCCGCTAGTGCCGGAAGTTGCTTTTCTTGGTGCAGCCCTTTCTGGTGAAACAACTAATGCTCTTCTAGGTGTAGCCCTTTCTGGTGGAACAACTGATGAAGATTGGTCTCTATTTCCAAAATTGCCACCACCCTACTTATTCTTAGGACACTCTTTCATGAAGGGACCCTCTTTACCACACTTGAAGCAACCTGAATGGCCATCACGACACTTACCAGCGTGGTTTCTACCACAACTACCACATGCAGGAGCCCAACTATCTCCTTGTGCCACACTACCTTGGGACTGTGCTGGTCTAGCCTTGAAGTTCTTTGAATTTTGACCATTATACTCACCTATGTTTCTGGGTGCATGTGCACTAGCAGATGATGGTGCAGACCTCTTTTGTTTATGAAATTGTGGCAAATTCAAACCACCTTTCTGCTGCCCAGACTCATTCTTAATCTTGGATTTCTTGCTCCTTTACTCCTCTCTGTCCCGCAGCTTCATCTCTTCAACTTGCTACACATAAACCATCAACCTTGATATTTCCATGTCACCTATTAGCATTGAAGCTCTGCCCTCTTTGCTTGAATCATGACCCAAGACAGTGACAAACAAGATCATCCTGCTTCTCATGTACTTAACCATCTTAGGAGCATAGTGATACAGCTGGGTAAACTTCAACTCATACTCGTGAACACTAAAAGAGTCCTATTTTACATTAAGGAACTCTCGCACCTTTGCCTCTTTTAGTTCCTGGGGAAAGAAACGCCCCAAGAAAGCCTCTTTGAAACAAGCCCAACTCGGGTGTTGTGCATCTTCATATCTTCCCTCCTTCCACTAGTCAAACCAAGTCCTAGCCACACTCTTCAGTTCGTATGCAACTAGTTTGACTTTTTAAACATCAATGACATGCATCACATCAAAAACCTTCTTCAACTCTTCCACAATGTTTTCCTTATCCTCAGTAGTGCTTGAACCATAAAAACTTGGGGGATTTATCCTAAAAAATTCCTGAATCCTCAAAGTGGAAGCCCCTTCTTGTTGAGCTCGTCTTTGTTGACCAGCCTGGTTAGTCACATCCCAACTCAACATCTTAATAGCATTACGGAACTCAGCGTTGCTAACTTCCCATTGAGGTTGCACTTCAGGCGATTGGGTAACTTTTGTTCCTGAGTTTCAACATTTCCTAGTTGGGCAACCTCGTGCTGCTCTTTGTGGAGGCATAGTTATCTAAAACACGCGCAAGCACGAATTAGAGAGAGAGAATTTAGAGAACAACTCTAACATGAAAATCAATATGAGATATGTGAGGAATTCTTAAATGTTGTAGCCTCCTAATCATAGATGATGCGTTCTTCACACTAATGACTAAGACTCTACATAAATGACTTCATAGACTCTCTAGGTTTCTTGAAATCTATGCTCTGATACAAAGTTTGTCATGCCCCAACCCTACACCCTAGACATGGCCGGCACTCAAAAACCATTGATGGCCTCGATCGGACCCTTTTCCTGGCTTACTTAACTCAGTGAAAGACTTAACTCAATAAAAAAATAGTTTCATGATATAACTTAAAGAAATGATAAGTTGTCCAAAATGGCACTTAAGTCTCATAATAAAAGAGACTCAAAACAGACTATCTATTTGTCTATGAAGCCTCTACAATACAAAGATGGATGTCAGGAAAAACCCCACAACATCCTGGAAATGAAATACCTCGAGAATTTAAGGAGGATCACCACTAACTACGAATGCTAAACTAGATCAATGAGGCGTTGGATGATGCTGATCCTGGTTACCTGCGTCTGCATCATAAGACGATGCAGGCCAACTGACATCAATACATTGAATGTATGAGTATGCGAGTTAGAATGCTAAACGATAACTTAAGCTTGATTTAAATAAGAAAGAACTTACCATGGCTCTGCTCAACTCATAAATTAATGAACTTCATATAAAGCAATAAAGACACACGTGATATATATAAATCTTTGTAAAATATTAAGACAAATTAGTTCGTTAAAGAAAATGCAATAAAAAACTCAACTTTACTCGTATATGAAAGTAATACAGTTTTTGTGGGGATTCTCTAACCGACATCCATCACTATATGCCTAAGAGATGTTACAACGTCTTACTTCATATTGCAAGAGGACCGTCCTACACCTTGTGGTCAATATAGAACATGAACTACTAAGTGGATCCACTAGTCTATACTAAAAAGCACTAAGGAATCATCTAAAAAGTATGACTCTTCTTATGTCCATGTTGTCTACATGTTTTATGGGGTTTGAGTTAATATGAACTCGCGTCCCCATATCGGTGCTCAATACTACTCCCAAAATACTTACCTCATGTGTTTTTAAAACAACTTCTTCCCTAGTTTGAGGTAATTGTTCAAACTTAGCTTTAAAACCTCTCTTAGAAATCATGGTTTCCTTTATATTAAAACTAGCCAAAGCCTCTATTGGAATTCTAGCTTCCTTTGTCGCTCATAATGTAAAAAACATTTGTAACTCTTAGGGAAAAATTAGTTCCCTTATAAATTTTGAGAAATGAACTCATCTCTTTACTCTTTGCTTAACTTGTAACTTAACTCTTAGGGAATACTTAGTTCCCTTATAACTTTTGAGAATTGAATGCAACTCATTACCCTATTCTCAACTTGTAGCTTGAGCCTTAAGAAAAAGTTAAAATGTTTGTTTCAGACTCTTGAAAATTTAAGAACTTACTTTGACTTGTTTCTTAGCTTTTAGACTTGATTGTTATCTTCTTTGACTTTGATCTTAACTTTCCTTGAATTGTATGATGGATTCAAGGTTCACGATGTCATGTTTATGGATTTTTCATGAATTTTAGATGTATCTTAGAGTGTTGGAATCAACTAGGAAATATGGTACATCACTTAGGAACCATTAGGAAAAGATGGGGATGAGGTCTCCATGCGTCCTTGGCACTCTGAGAAATGTGGGGCGGTAGAGCCTGATGGACGGAAACTGTCCTGAGGGGATCTAACTGGTGAAAAGACTGGTGAAAAGACTACTTTTACCATACTTTGACCATACTTAAATTCGTATAGTCAAAGACTGGTAAAACGAATTAGGAAATAGACTGGTGAAAAGACTGGTAAAACGAATTAGGAAATAGATTGGTGAAAAGACTACTTTGACCATACTTAAATCCGTATTTGACTTATTTCACTTCAATAGCCCAACTTTCGAAAGGCATATCACCCTCATACAATATTGAAATCGTGCAAAATCGGAACTCTTGAAAAGAGTTTTTCAAGGGCTTTCCAACCATATAAAGAACTGACTCCAACTCATCGTGATCTAGAAGTTATGGTCGTTTGAAAATGACCGAAATTTCCATTTTTTTTAAGTTTAGGAAATTTTCCAGTTTTCCTTTTTCTTTCCAAAAGTGAAACTGTTTTTTTTATCTTGTTCTAGTTTACTACGAGTCACGATATATTACATTTTCTTAGGTGGATCCATTAGATAAAGACCTATGAGGGAACATAGTTAGGAGATAAGGAGATTGCTTCTAGAAACTCAGGCTCAACTAAGGTATGAGGTTTCCATATCATGAGATAATACTTTGGGAATGTGGACTCACTTATCGTAAAAGGAAACCATTTGGAAATCTGGCTTCAAATAGTGTAAAAGCTTTCAAGGGGAAACCAGACTCAACAATCGTATAAGTTTCCATCTCATATTCACATCCAGTCAGTGCTAAGAATTAATTCACATATATTATCTATTAATTATTGGCATAAGTTCATATTCATGGAAGAATGCCTTAAAACTCAATCCAACACAATTCATAATATAGCTCATAGACTTAATAGGTGAGAATAGTCTTTCAACCTTACAATCATCATATTGTGAGAAAACCTTTCATAATCATACATAAGTGAGTTCATGAGGATAACATTCCAACACAACAACAACTAGATCATAATCATATTCACTTTACTCTCAAATTATTGGTAAGCTTATACATATCATAATCCATTAAAACATCTAAATTACTACATTAGACATGGACGATAACATAATTCAAGTAGTTCAAGTACTACATGCATAATTTTATCATGTTCTACTTGCATCAATCAATGCCCCCACTTTAAAATCAAAATTGGAAAAATAGGGGAATTCATGGATTCTTGGGTAATTAATCATAAAAACAGTACTAAATCAAAAATTTGATCATAACATAAATCAAGTAAATCAATAGAATCATTTTTAAATGAATGCATGACTTGGAGTAGCTTTTGGGGAAATTACAAGTTTTGAAATTAAGTATGGAGGTACTCCATGGAAGAAGACTATCCATGGATGCATGACTAGCATACCTTGGTGACGAATTCCTACGAAATTGAGTAGAAAAGATTTATCCTTCAACCCTAGATTCACCTTTATTCTTTTTCTTCCTCGGAGGTCTAGAGAGAGAATATTTGGAAAGGGCTTTGATTTTTAATTAGGGATTTAGAAACTATGATTTGGATGAGTTAATTTAGGGGTCTAAAATACTTGTATAGATATTTTAAAATAGGCTAAAACAACATCATATAATATTTAATTTAAATAGAAAACCCCAAGAGACCCCTAGAGTCAATCACCAAAAGGTAGTTTCAGTGACCACCGACGACCACACTTTACGTCCCTTGAGTGGACCCACGTTGCATGTTGGTGGTCCGTGGGTTAGGTCCTAAAACTTGTTTTCTAGGGCCTTGACCCATGAACCCCACCCACGGGGCGTGGGTCCACCTACTAGTCGTGGGCCCTTTCTCGTGGGTGGACTGTTTTGGGCCATCTTTTTGGGTCCACCTCAAAGACCCTTGGTTGGTCCCTATGGAGTCGTACTTTGGCGTTTAAACCCAAAAACATATATATTAAGTGTCGGGACTTATTTATGACTCTAACCCTTATGTTAGGCTCTAGTTTAGTCTACTTGTTTTTGGAATGTTACATTCTCTCTGTAACTCCTTGTATGCTAGAACAACTAAAATTCAGATTTCAGAAGTTGCACACTCTACCGACGGACACTATCGAAAGATTGTAGGATGACCCGCGTTTCATCCTGGTGGTCCATTGTTTACCACCTACAACATTTCACAAAAAAAACCTATAAATATTATTCTAAGGCATGGCCCACAGTCATACCCACATATCATAGGTCAGACCAAAGACTATGGTCTAGGTCCGTGGATCGATCAACCATAGCCTATCATCTAAAGTCAATCAACGGATTGACATGACATCAGTCCAGGATCATCGATCATTACGTAAGTCGAGACCCTCAAGACCCCCAAAACTCATCATCTAAAGTCAATCGACGGAGTAAGAGTTGACCAAGACCTACCCTACTCTGTGCTACATCTTCTCTTGATTTAAGTTCATGTTCTCAACTTCCAGATCATCTATAGATTGGTTCCCGATAATTAGTTCAACAACATAGTGGTGAGTCCTCATTATCCAAGGACGGTTGGCATGATTGTCTTTCTTTGCTTTAAGTTTTAGTTTTAGTTTTGGCTAGATATAATTGGGGCAGCCCTAATATTTCTAGTCAAGTAAAGGCTATCTTTAGATAGAGTTAGATTCACCTATATTGTTAGAGTTTGACTTTTTAGTTTGTTCTACTGAACTCTCTATTTCATGTTATTCCAATTTAGTGTATGGGTATTTCCCCATCAATCAGATTATCTCATGATTTAGCTTCCACATAGTATTTATTGATTTAGTATATCTTTAGTATGCTTATGATATGCCAGCGAGGTTTTCTTGGGGTCATCTGTGATCCTAGGTCCCGTTTCCGTGTCCTGAGATAGCTTCAGAGCGTGATAAACTTGGTATCAAAGGACTAGATTTAAGAGTCCTAGATTGTCAGAAAAGCCGCACTTGTTAGTCTTATCATTCAGCGGGTATGATATAATTCCTTGTGCTAATCCTTCATTATGCGCTTTCATATCATGCCTCATCGTAGAGCTTATGGAAGGACTGTGAATACACCCAAAGCTAACATATCTCCTTTAGTGATAAATGACATCAAGGACTTGTGACTTTGTTAGGATGAATTCTCCAAAGTTATTAGGATTGCAGATTGGTCAGGTTCCCTAAAACTTCATTGATGAGGTCAAGAAGATCTTTTGAGTGATGCAAGTGAAATGTAATGATAGGGTAGAGTTAGCATCCTATTAGCTGAAGGATGTAGCTCACATCTGGTATACTCAGTTGAAGGAGAACAAGGGTACGGATGTGACTCTTATCACTCGAGATGCTTTAGTGAAACATGTTGTTTCCAAGGGAGTTGCGGGAGGAAGAGCTAAAGAGTTCATGAATTTGACGTAGGATTCCATAATAGTCAAATAATATGGACTCAAGTTCACCTAACTCTTCAAGTATGCTCCTCACGTGGTTGTCGATTCCAGGGCTCAAATGAATAAGTTTCTGTATGGGGTATCCAATCAAGTTAAAGAGTGTAGAAATTTTATGTTGCTCAAAAATATGAACATCTCTAGGATCATGACTCATGCGCAACAGGTTGAGGGAGATAAGCTTAGGGAACAATCTAAGGAGAATAAGAAAACTAAAATAGAAAAAAACTATGATTATTCTCAACAAAGATCGGGTGGTGGAAATCGCTTGCAATTTCAACAACAGAGTTCAGCTCCAGCAACTTCATCAATTATTGTTCCATCCTCAAAGTTTTGAAATGATCAGAAAGGTAGAGCATCGGTCTTAAAGTCATAGAGGAGTGTTTTAGGCACCAAAACCCACTCAACTTGTCCAAAGTTTGGTAAAAACCATCCAGGAGAGTGTCTTGTAGGAAAGGAAAGATGTTTTGGGTGTAGTCAGCCTGGACACATATTAAAATATTGACCTTCTTAATAGGGTCAAGGAGGAAATAATGATAATGCTCAGTCCAAAACTTTAGCAGCACCCTCAGGTCGCCCGACTTAACATGGTAACTCATATGATACAGGTGTTGGTAAATTCCAAAACAGGTTGTATGCTCTCTAGTCTCGCCATGATCAAGAAAATTCACTTGATGTAATCATTGGGAATGTTATGATCCTTTTGACTTATATGATTATGCATTGTTAGATCTAGTAGTCAACTTCAATATTAGTCCAAAAACTCTCTTAAACCCTTCTCGGTCTCTACTACAGTCGGTGACCCTACTATAGCTCGACAGGTATACAAAGATTTCCCTGTCAAAATCCCTCAGAAAATCACCTCAACAAATCTTATAGAACCAGAAATGGTAGAATTCAATATAATTTTAGGCATGGACTGGTTACATTTCTTCTATGCCTCATTCGATTGTAGAACTAGGGCCGTCCTTTTTCAGTTTCCAGAAGAGCCAATCCGAGAATTGAGGGTTAGTAGCTTAGCTCCTATGGATAGATTCATTTCTTACCTTGAGGTCATAAAGATGATATCTAAGGGTTATATCTATCATCTAGTTTGGGTTAAAGATTCAACCATTGAAACCCCAACTCTTGAGTCCGTTTAATTAGTAAATGAGTGTTTTCAGAAGATCTTTCCGGAATTCCTCCTAAAAGGGAAATAGACTTTGGAATTGATCTCCTTCCAGATAACTATCCTATTTATATTACTCCTTACATAATTACTCCAGCTGAGCTTAAAAAACTAAAAGAGCAGTGGAAAGACCTTTTAGATAAAGGTTTTATAAGAAGTAGTATTTCTAATGGGGTGCACCAGTGTTTTTCATGAATAATAAAGATGATTCTCTCAAAATGTGCATTGACTATATGCAGTTGAACAAAGTCACAATAAATAATAAGTATCCCATCCCCCATATAGATGACTTATTTGACCAACTTTAGGGTGCTAGTCATTTCTCAAAGATATACCTCATATATTGACATCTCGAAAACAACCTTCAGAACTCGGTATAGTCATTATGAATTTATAGTTATGTCATTTGGACTAACCCATGCTCTTGTAACTTTCATAGATCTGATGAACATACTATTCGAGCAGTATTTGGACTTGTTTGTTATCGTATTTATTGATGATATCCTCATTTGCTCTAAGAATGAGGAATAACATGAGAATAATTTGAGGGTTATTCTACACACTCTCATTAATCGCCAGTTATTCACTAAGTTTAGCAAAATGAGTTTTGGTTACAATTCTTCGCTTTTCTTGGGCATATTGTGTCTACTGAAGGTATCCGAGTGGATTATCAGAAGATAGAACCAGCGAAACAATAGCCTAAACCTACCTCTCCTACAAATATCAGATGTTTGTTGGGTTTGGAAGGTTATTACAAAATGTTCGTGGATGTATTTTCATCCATAGCCCCTCCCTTGACTAAATTGACTTAGAAAAAGGTCAAGTTTCAGCCAAAGCTTTACAGAACTGAAAACTAGATTGACTAAACTTCTAATTTTGACTCTTTTAGAGGATTCATACGGTTAGGTGATCTATTGTGATGCATCCAGAGTCAGCCTAGGTTGTGTATTAGTGCAGCGAGGAAATATTATAACTATATTTCTAGACTACTCAAGGTGCATGAGAAGAACTATCCAACTCATGAGCTCGAGCTTGTAGAAGTGGTATTTGAACTTAAGAATTGGAGATATTACTTGTCTGGTGTTCACGTAGAGGTGTTCAACGACCATAAGAGCCTTCGGTATGTGTTCACCCAGAAAAATTGAATCGTCCCTAGAGGAGATGGCTAGAATACCTCAAGGATTCCGATATAAGTGTGCATTACCATCGTGGTAAGGCCAATGTAGTATCAGATAATCTCAGTATGCTATATATGGGTAGTGTTGCACATGTTGAGGATGAACAAAAAGAACTAGCAAAGTATGTTCACAAATTTACTCGCTTAGGATTTCATCTTATGAGAAAATCAAATAGAGGTGTAAAATTTTAGAATGGGTCAAAATTGTCATTGGTAGTTGTCACGTCCCGAGCAACCCCGAGACGCGGACACGGGACCTAGGACCACAAGTAATCCAAAACTAACCCTGCTGGCATGATCATGAGCATACAAAACATAATAAGCTGGTGCAGATGTTAAATCATAAATAAAATGAAAAGATAGGGAAAACCCATACAGTATAACTGAGATAAATGAAAATTGTTGAGTTTCATACAAACAAGATATATTAACTCAATACTAAGCTAAAACTAACTTTGTGTGAAATAAGCCTCTAACTGACTAGAAATGCTTGGACAGGCCCCAACTAAATCTAGAAAAACTGAAATTGAAGGACTAAAAATACTGAAAATAAACTCATGACTATTGTCCTTGAATGAGGACTTGCCACTAATTCTGCTTAAATGGGGATCGAGAATCGATATAAGCGTGATCTGGATGCTGAGAACCCAAACATACATCACTAGAAGATATAGTCACATATGCATCAATTCTTGAATGTACTGAGCATGTAGGATAGAATAAAGCTGAAATAATACCTAACTGAACTAGCACAAAAGCAAGTATAATATTCTGAACATGATGTATTGAACATTGAGCTAACTGGATGCAATGACCAAATTTATAACATGTTGAGACTGAATACTAATTGAATTGTAAATATAGTCAATGCAATAGTGTCTGAGTGAACCGTGGTAGCTACTAATAACCGATAATAAAATCACATGAGCTAAATATGGAGTGTGATGTATATGCCCCATCGAGAGGACCCAATATACCTTGCTAGAGGTATAAAGGCATGCTGGAGTGATCAATAAACTGATGCTCACAGAGAGGACTTACTACCTGCTTGGCTACTAGTTTTGGAACTATTTGGGTATGTTGAACCCTAGTCCAACTCAGTAGTATGCTACTCCCAACGAGTTAAGTGGTTAACACATTATGACTGAGTTTTTGTAAATAATGGATAACTCAAACTGAACATGCAAACTGAGAATGCAATAATTAATCTAATAATGATCCATTAATAACTGACGCATGTATAACTGCATGACAGATATATCTGAACTAGCATATGTAATTCAAGAACCAAAGAAATAAATATCTAGGTTTCTAATATTCATGTGAGAAACAATGTAATAACATGAGAATCTTATTTGGAACATGTGAATAACTAATTCATGATGATCTGTTGTAATTATACAAACCCTAGGTTAATTCATAATAGGGAATCAAGAAACATACTAAATTTTAGGGACCCAATGGGCGAAAGAAACCCACTAGTGAAATACCACATACCTAGTTACTAATTCCACGGAAAAATCTTTCAATTTCCGAGCTGGAATTGATGGAGACTTTCTGCGTTCTTGAACTAGTGTTCTGGACCTTTTGTTTACTCTCTTGCTTCTAATTTTCTAAGTTTTGACTAATGATTTGACTTAGGTAAGTTCTAGTTATGTTTCTAGACTTAAACTAAATAAAAACTTATAATTTAGGGTCTAAACGACGTAGCTTATGGGACAAATGAACAAGGTAAAAACCAAAAGACTCCTGACTTAAAAGATATTGGAATCACTAATGGAGTTGACTAATGGGCCGTACTGGTTGACCGTCATTTGTGACTGAGAACTGAAAGTCAGCTGGAGAATCGATGGAGTTGACTAACAGACTGTATTTAGGCTGATGGTCCATACTGGTCGATCATCGTTCATGACTGAGAATTGGAAGTTAGTTGGCCAATCGACAGAGCGGACGGACGGATCATAAGTCGACTGGCGATCCTTATTAGTCGACTGTCGTTTGCGAATAAAAGTTGGAAGTTAGATGGTCAATCGATAGAGTCGACTGATGGACTCTAAGTCAACTGATGGTCCGTACTGGTCGACCGTTTCACGACTGAGAACTGAAAATTAACTAGCCCATCGGTGGAGTCAATTGTTGGACCGTAAGTCAAGTGACGATCCATAGTAAGCTTCGTCCCTGGCACGTGCAACTTGTGAAGATTCACATTTTTAGTTTGTTTTGGATATGGGGTGTCACATTATCTCCCCCTTTGGACCATTCGTCCTTGAATGAAGACTAAAATAGATGTGTATGGAGGAAAGGAGCTGCAATCCTTACTACTAAGCACTGAGAATTGAATTTCTGACTGAACTGAGTTCTAAGAACATGCAAATATGCTGAAAATACAAGTAAAAATTGTGGGAACATGATTCTACAACTGAATTCACGCATGAATGATTGATAGTTGGAGAGGTAGTATTACCTCAAGCTTGAGTGGAATCAAAAGGAAAGAGGTGAGGATACTTGACTTTCATGGCTGCTTCTGTTTCTCAGGTAGCTCTCTCTACGGGCTGAATCCTCCACAAACCTTGACTGAAGCGACTTGTTTTTTTTTCAACCTTCTAACTTGAGAGTCAAGAATCTCAACTTGTACACACTTACAAGAAATACTATCTTTCACAGCCACACTCTCTAATGGAAATACCGAGGCTGGATCATCGACACACTTTTTCAAGTGAGAGATGTGGAAGAGTGGATGCACTGCTACTTGTTTGCTGGCAATTCTAACTCATATGCCACCTTGCTGACCCTTTTCAAGATATATCTAGGACTGAGTTTACCTTTCTTTTCAAATAGCATCACCCCCTTCATAGGTGACACTTTCAAGAAAAGCCAATCATCAACGTGGAACTCTAATTTCCTTTTCCTTACATTTGCACAATATTTCTAATGACTTTGGGATATCTTAAGTATATCTCTAATTATTTGCACTTTCTCCATAGCATAATGGACTTAATTTGTTCCTATAAAAGATGTTTCATCTTCTTCAAACCAACAAACATGAGTTCTACATATAAGCCCATACAGTGCCTCATAAGGGGTCATCTGAATGTTGAAATGGTAGCTATTGTTGTCGGCGAACTCGATAAGAGGAAGGTTATCATCATAACTACCCTTGAAATCGATCACACAAGCTCTCAACATATCCTCTAGGGTCTGAATGTTACACTCTGCATGTCCATCTGTCTGCGGATCAAGTGTTGTGCTAAGGTTAACCTGATTATCAAGACCCTCCTGAAATGATTTCTAGAAATGAGAAGTAAATCGAGGACCTCTATATGAGATGATAGACAAAGGAACCCCAAGAGGTATGAGGACCTATATATGAGATGATAGACAAATGATTTCTAGAAATGAGAAGTAAGTCTCTTGGAATGCAATGAAAAGGGATATAGCATATTTTGTTCCTAAGTGGCCAAATTTCCATCTAGTGAAAGTAGAACACCAAAAACCATGAGGTATGACTCAAGAGATGAACATTTCTACTCGGAAGTGGGAAGTGATAAACATTGACTTCATTACAGGTTTACCTTGTACGCACACACAACATAACTCTATTTGAGTGATAGTTGATAGAGTCACTAAGTTTGTGCGCTTTTTGGCAGTGAAGACTACACATTCAGCGGAGGATTACGCCAAGCTTTACATTAATGTAACATTTGGGTTGCATGGGGTTTCTTTGTCTTTCATCTTAGATAGAGGTCCTCAGTTTACCTATAATTTCAGAAAGTCGTTTTTTAAAGGTCTTGGTACTCAGGTTAATCTTAGCATGACATTCCATCCACAAAAGGATGGGAAGTCAAAGAGTACAATTCAGACCTTAAAGGACATGTTACGAGCTTGTGTGATTGATTTCAAGGGTATTTGGGATGATCACCTTCCCCTTATAGAGTTTGCCTACAATAATAGTTATCATTCTAGCATTCAGATGGCCCTTTATGAGGCATTTTATGGTGTAGATGTTGATATCTAGTTTGTTGATTTGAAGTAGGTAATACAACCTTGATAGGGCCAGATTCAGTTCATGATGCTTTGGAGAAAGTTATACTCATTAGAGATAAACTTAAGATAGCCAAAGTCCCCAGAAGTCCTATGCAAATGTAAGGAGAAGGGAGTTAGAGTTCCAAGTTGGTGATTGAGTTCTTTTGAAAGCGTAACCTCTGAAAGGGGTGATGAGATTTGGAAAGAAAGAGAAGATTAGTCCTAGATATGGAGGCCATTACAAGATTCTAAAAAGAGTTGGTAAAGTTGCTTATGAGTTAGAATTTTGAATAGACTGATACCACGACAGAATTCCATATTGAAGTATCAAATCAATGAGCTTCCTCCATTAATGGGGGTTAAGCTCAATTAGAAAAGAGAAAGAAGAACAGAGGATACAATGGAGCATTCTAGAACGAAGAGACGATTTGTATCATTTCTTTCTCAATGAATGAATAATGAATACAACAATTGTGTACATATACATGGATACAGCATGAGAATAACCAACTAACCAACTAATTGTAACTAATTACTTAACATTGTTTAACATATTATATGCCTTTTATGTATTACAAATTCATGGTTTTCCAAAAGGAACTCTCATGAGACCTAATGATATAGAATCACAAGTGAAGAGATCAAATACAAAAAAGAACTTCTCGAATTGGGAAATATGAGAAGTTTCTCTAAAGCCACTCAAATAGTGTCCATGCATTGTGGCTGCATGTTGTCGAATAGTAGCCTTTCCAGGAGAAAAACAACCAACCTCAAAGATTTTCTATAAGTAGGTGTTTGGTCATGTGATACCATATCACGACATGATATTGTGAGATGGAATCAGTCTCTGGAAATGCAATTTTACGCTGATTATATCTCATGATTCCATATTATGAGATGTGACACCATATACTCCAAAAATCATTATATGGAATCATATGGGAAAACCATATCATGATTTGAGTTATTTTTATACAAAAATTGATCCACGAGTTTATATTTTATTAAAACAACCACATTTATATCTACTAACCATTTATTTCACATATAAATAAAATTTATAATCAAATTATTAATTTTTAAAATTTATTATTCTCACCGACATAAAATTTATCATTCTCCACCAACGTATAGTCACTTTAACTCACACTTCACGACTGTTGTGTAATTAAATATTGAAGAACCCGTGAAAGGTGTTTCATTTTAACTCAAATATATTGATGAAACAATTACTTAAGTTGAGAACAAATAACTTTGTAATTATGATATGATTTTATAATTTTTTTTATTTGATAATATTGAATAAACAATTAGAGTTATTTTAATAGTTTTAGAACTTATGGGGTTTTTATGTATATAAGAAAATATACAACACCAAAATTTCATATCACATGTCCAAACAAAACTTCAATCATCTAATGGTTCCATCATGATACCATATCACATGGCCAAACGGGTCCTAAGTAGGTCAAAATCACTACTAGATGAGTGTACATAAATATGTGAATATGAGTCAAATAAAAAGGGATCACTTCCCCATGTTGTACATATCGATTGTATATGATCATGCACGCTTATTCCCGTTGGCTCATATATGCAATTTTATGCTAGTGGAGATTTGAAGGTGATCGGGGAAGCAAAGAATACACGGGGAAAGGTTTACTCTGAAAGGGATTTAGCTAGATTTGAACCATGTTTTCGGGATGGTTTCCATTAGCGACCTAGTGTTTCACTCAAAAAGTATAGGGGATAGTATATGGGAGTTCACGAGTTGAGGAAGGTGGATCACCATCATCTGGGTGGGAATGTATGGTTTCCCAGAGTCTTCATCGTTGATGCTTATAAGAAAAAAACTGTAATCCTATTGTGCTCTACTCATGACATGATGTATATAAAATGGACAAACAATAGTTAACCGAGTGGAGTTGGTTGACAGTGTAATTCTCTTACTTAGGTTCCACTCTCAATTTTCAAGATTATTTCACAACAATTCCAAGTAAAAAAATGCTATTGAAGTGGTTAGAGCAAGAAACTATACAACAGAATACTCAAAGATCCTAATAATTTAGCCATTCATAAGAAAAATAGGCTTGATATGCTTCCCGTTAATGAAGTTACAAGGTTTGAAATTGATCTAAGGTACATGCTAATTGGCATTGTTACGTTATCCGTGAAATTTAGCCTTGAGTTTGAAAATTTTCTTACAAAGAAATCGGTAGAGTTTTCTTTAATTACAATGTGATGGTGGGAGAATTTGTGGTTTTCTTAATATAACTAGTTAAGTGTACGTGTTGTGCACATGCATATCAGTTCTAAACAAAATAAATGTCCCTTTATATACATTTGGAGTGTTGACTTTGAAAAAAGTTCATCATAGTCACCAAATCCCTTCAATAGGTTTGTAAATCATCAAAATCATCATTACAACATTACAACACACATTTTTTCATAATGATATCAGACACATAGATAGAACTTTTCACCTTGGTTGGTCCTGATGCATTTTCCTTTCTAAATTTATTCCTTACTAATGGAATGCACCGATATTTTCCTTGCCCATTTAGGTGGATTCATTTCCAGCTCCAGAGACAATGTAAAAGAGGAGAGTCATTAGAAAATAATTTTGAGAGGTGTCTTTAAGAGTGTTGCCATATGTAATAAATCTCAAATAAAGCGTATTTATTATACTAAGGGGTCATTTTGTGGTTTGTTAAGAAGTACTTATTCATATATTAGATTAATATTGTGTTTGGTAAAAAATTGTTATATATATATATATA
>NC_028646.1:54420739-54439294 GCF_001406875.1 Solanum pennellii | reverse complement strand
TATATATATATATATATTACTATTATTAATTAAAGTTATATGCAATGTAAAACATGTACACTTAACTACTTATATTAATTGAGCCACAAATTAGCCAACAGGCCACAATCACCTCGTAATCAATTAGACATTCAACTACCGCTTTCTTTGCACGCAATTTCTGCAAATTCAAGGTTGAATTTCATGGATGACGTAACAATACTAATTAGCATGTAGCCCATAGAAATTTTAGTTCATGTAACTTCATTAATGGAAAGCATTGGAGCAGAGAGCAATTGCTTCCCTTGTTACAAAAAATAGAGATCATTGGATGACCACAAATTTGTACAAAAAAATTCTTCGGAGATATATATACAGCGGAGGTAATATCAAACTGAAAGTAAGAAGTTCTCATTCCATCGATGCGTTTATAGTGTCAACCTTGTTAACAATTTTGGTGGACAACATACAATTTTATTTGGATTGTTTTGCCTCTCTTTCATAGATTGGGAAATGTGAGAAGCTTCTCTTAAGCCACTCAAATAGGCTCCATGCATGTGCCTACATATTGTCGAATCATAGCCTCTCCAGAAAAAAAACAACTACATCCAAAAAAATTTGTGAGTATGTGATAATCACTGCCAGATGATGAACACGAACATGTGAATATAAGCCAAAAAAAGGGATCACTTCCTCATTTTGTACATATTGATTGTATAGGATATGAGACACTTATTCCCTTTGACTCACATATGCAATTTCATGCCAGTGGAGATCTGAAGGTCTTCGGGGACGCAAAAAATTACAGTTGAAAATTTTACTCTGAAAGGGCTTTAGCTGGATTTGAACGATGGTATCGGGGGTGGTTTCCATTAGCAACCTAGTGTTCTACTCAGGAAGATTTTACATCATTCTATTGAGGTGTATCCATCTCATCTAAAAGTTTGGGGTCACTTATGACTCTAAGCGCATCGTGTTACGACTAGGGGTAGTCTCGAATCGTGACTTGTTCTAATAAACTTAGTAACTATGAAAATGCTCTAGATCTAATTATTGATCTACAACAGCTTCTTTACTGCCAAGATTACTTTCTTTAATCTTACAGTAAACATACCATATAGTCGGGAAATTCCTAAAGGGAAAATCAACTATGGAAGAGCTAAGAAAGCTATTTATTAGCAATTTCAGCTACAAAGATTTATTAAAATAACTTAATTGATTATATAACAATGTAAATTGATTTCTCTGATGAATTACATATGGTAATATCGTTAAAAGTTTGAATAAGACCCTCTTTTGTCTGACATAAAGGTACAGCCAGCCTCATTGTCATGTATATCCAAATAAGTAAAAAACCAAGCCAAATAACACTCGGGGTGCTCAAAGTAAATCTCATTCACATCGTCTTTTCCTATGTTTTTACCAAATGCATAGGCTTCAACATTTGTAGAAATCAATCTCTATCTTTTACTAGACTTTCCACATATATCCGCCATCTTTTTAGGGACTAGTTTCTAGGAATGTGCGTTGCACATGTGTCCCCATGTACCTTCTATGTTTTTTGATAATTTACTTATTTTGATTAACCTTGTGAACAGTATGAGTCCTATAAACATGAATTCCTAGCAAAGTCATTTTGTATCCCCGATTCCCTTTGTGTGCTTCTCTACTATCGTAAAGAATTGAGTTTGTTCAATTCTAACATTTCAAGGATATCCGCCCTGAAAAGCAGCACAAACAGCTAAAATATGAAGCCCCTCGTACTAATACCAATAACAACATCATCAGAAAATCAATTCGTAGTTGGGAATTTTATGTGAGCTACTTTCCACGTCGAAAACAAAAGTCGATCCAATATTATGTCGACAATGAAGGAATCCATGAAGGGGAAGTAGAGGTTTGGAGGTACAAAATGAATGTAGAAGTGTTGGAGAGGGACGAATAACAAGTTTAGACAATAATAAAACAATGTTTGTGAGCTTGACAGGATAATGCTTGAAAACATGTGTTGCACAGGGCTAGGAAACAAGGGTGCTTTTTATTGTTTGGTCAATCGCAAAAGTTACTCTTTCGATTACTTGGGAATCAAAGGTTATTTAAGTCACAATGTTTTTAACCAACATCCTACATTTGGATTGAAGCAGGGAATGATTAAATGTATTGTTCCCTTTATCTTGGTGTTTAACTTTTCCATTAGTTAGCAATGAAGTGTTAATAAGAGCCTAATTATTTTGCTGGAAAAAAAAGATACTAACAAAAACAATATTGAAGCCCACATTTGTTGGTACTGTCCAAGCAACTCTGGCAGCTACAACAGCTTCTACTACTATTGACATTCAACATGGGACTCATCTCGGTAAGCCAGTTGTCTGCTTTATTGCCGAAAATTACTTTTTTTCATAAATAAAGGTCCAACATGCCTAATGTATATCTGAATCATCAGCCAAATAAGTCAAGAACAAAGTTCATATCTTGCTAGTTTCTTACTCGACTCTATAGTAATGAAACTGACTCATATATACCCTTACCATTATACAAAAGACTCACATATATCTTTATCGTTACAAAAAGAGCTCACATATACCCTTCATCTAATGGAAGTCAAAAAATTAGTTTTATATTTATACTTTTTACTTTAAATTGAAAAAAACATGTAGGGGTATATATATATAATTCTTCTAGCCAAGTTCAAGCTATATTTTAATATTTTTCATACAAAAATTATTTTTTAACTTTTTTTATTATCATAATTCGAGTTTCTTATTCTTTTTTTTTTAATTCTTTAGTGTTTGTTTTATCTACCTCAATGTATGATCCTAGTTAGCCCCTTTGGCAGCCTCATATGAAGCTTATTCCCATTCCTTCAATAAACCATGAATTTGATCCAAAATTCCTAAGTGCATAGGTAAAAATAAGCCAATAGGGAGAGAATATTGAAGAAAGCAAAAGGTCTAATTCGAGTCCCACAATTAATAACTTGTAGTATGTGAAAAATCTTATTTCTTGTTGGTCGGGAGTATAAAAGAACTAATTGTGTTTTAAAATAACTTAATCAAGAACATCCTACAAAAGGTATGTCTAGCTTAATATAGGTGACAAATAAAGAGAATTGGGGAAGAGAAAAGTGGTGTTTAATAGGTTGTTAGAAAATGTGTTCATAAGTTAAATTTCAATGTATTAAAGTGCTTGGGAACGTTAGTCACTATTATTACCCTAAAAATATGTGTTTACCCGTTTCTTAGCCTATGTTACGATCCACACACTATTTTTTGATGTTAAACTTTCATATTCTAATATTTAGTGTATCATTACACTAAAGCTTGGCCTATGGTTCATCTTGTGCTGCATGAGAATCTTTTTGGGAGAGTGAGCAAAATCTATTTTACACCCATGCTTGTGATAACTTGTATACTTCTGAATGATTATGAGTGACTCTATTGTGGTAGGGCACCTGTTAAATGAAGGATAAGTAATTTATATGATTTCTTGAAGGAGTAATATATATGAGTATACTATGTTATAGAGTCGATTCTTGAAGTTAGGAGGTTTTGAGGGGTCATTTGCGTGATTTATGTTGATTTTGTTAACATACTTGGTGTGACATGTGCTATCTGTGTAGTTGTTGTAGTTTAAGCTTGAATTTTGTGTGCCAACTAGTGTGTGATAGAATTTGTTAGAGTTAGATACTTGAAATTAGTTAGGAATTTGTTAAACACTATTAATTAGTTAGTTACAATTAGTTGGTTAGTTGGATATTCTCATGTTCTATTCATATATATATATACAACGTTGTATTCACTATTCATTCATTCAGAAAGGAACAATACAGATCCTCTCTTCATTCTAGAGTGTTCTATTGTATCCTCTGTTCTTCTCTCTTTTCTCATTGAGCTTAACCTCAATTAATCGAGGAAGCTCACCGATTTGATACTTCAATATGGAATTTTGTCATGCTATCAGAGTTTAGAGATCATTCTGCATTCCACTTTGATCTGTGAGTATTGGTTTCAGTTCACAATTAAGAAATTGTGAGATTGTGTTTGTTTCTGCTTCTTGATCTATTCGAAGTGTTGGAATCAATTGTGATTGGTGTTATTCTGCTTTCAATGTTTTCTATGTGATAAATCACTGTTGCATATCATAGTGCATATTATCTATTTGTATCTGGTCTTTTTGATTTCAAAAGTATATTGATCAATATGGTTGATGTTCAATCTCATAATTCAAACGTTTCAACTTCTTCTACTGTGAGAATGGACATTACTAATCCATTTTATTTGCATCCTTCAAGGAATTCAGGATTAACATTGTTGCCAAATGTTTTGATGGAACTGGTTATAGATCATGGAGACGAGTTGTACTTAAGGCACTACCACTAAATAGAAAAAATGCTTCATTAGTGGGAAAATTATGAAGCGTAATTTAGATGATCCAAGCATTGCACACTGAGAAAGGTGTGTTGACATGGTGACTTCGTGGATTCTAAATTTCCTCTCACCTGAATTGAAAGATTGCTTAAGTATGGGAACAATGCTAGAGAACTTTGGGAGGAATTGAAGGATCGTTATCATCAAACAAATGCATGTAAGTTGTATCAATTACATAAGGAGATAAATGATTTGGTGCAGGGAACTTTAGATGTTACTAGATATTACAAAAAAATGAAGAAGTTGTGGGTAGAGATGAACATTTTTTATGTCACTTCTCAATGCACTATTTGTGCATTAGTGGTGGAAAGACTAAGATACACACGCTGAACAAGACACGAGACTTATACGTTTTCTAATGGGTTTGAATGAAGTATATTGTCATGTCCCACCAATTATTAGTAATATTTTGTATCCATATAGGGGAGGAAAAGTCTAGAGTATTGTAGAGGTTCATAGAAAACTCTAGAAGCCCCTGGATATTTCAAGAAGGCTTTGGAGAGTTCTAGAAGGAAGACTAGATGTTTTCTAGGCAAAACTTGGGAAAATCCTAGAAAGTGTAAAATTCTCTAGAAAGGGGATCAAAGTGTAAATATCTTAGGTACTTGTAAAGTAAATATTAATTATACTTTAGCCCCTAGGAAGTAGCATAAATAGGAGGGTTCTCATTTGTAAATCATCCATCCAAGTTGTAAGCAATCTTCCAAGTAGTAAAAAGTCTTCTTCCAAAGTTCTCAAGAATTTCTAAATTTTCCTTCCATTCTCTTAGTGATATTAATTTTAAAGGATTACTTGAGCTTATAAGATCGTGAAATATTCATGAGTAAGTTGTCAAGTGTCGCACCGAGCTTTAGTAAGACTCTAAGTCCGTGACAACGTGGTATCAGAGCAAAGTTTTGTACTAAGGGAATGACAAAAGGAGGAGAAATAAATGTCACTAGTACCACCAACGTCAGGCTGGATGCTGGAAAGGAGTGGATGGCAAGGGTTGAAACGGCGAGGCAGGCCGTATAAATATTAGGCCGGCGTTGGAACGTGGCCGATAGCAAGTTCAAAACCCTTGAAGACTTCACCCTCGAGGAGACGGAAAACATCCGTAAGGAGTTGGAAGGACGTCAGCGGGTAAAGTTTGAGATGATGAAGGTTATCACTTCCTTGGAGTGTCGTCTCATGGAGGCATTGAGCACGATGGATACCATGAAGGCCGAGATAAAAGCACTCAAAAAAAGGCGTGTGAAGTTGGAGGATCATCGTCGCTTGACCGAGATAGGAGGCCAAAATCGAGGCTCCCAAGCCACCTACGTTCAAAGGCTCCCGTGATGCGCAAGAGATGGAGAATTTCGTGTGGTACTTGGATAATGAGTTCAAGTGTAATCGAGTGAAGAGCGACGAAAACAATATCAAACACCACTGTGTTCTATCTTTCAGACATAGCCACATTTTCGTGGAGGCGTAAAGAGTGTGAGATAGGTAAGTGGCATTGCACCGTCAAAACTTGGGAGAAATTCCATGAGGAGTTCAAGAAGGAATTCTTCCATAACAACGTCATCTATGAGGCAAAGCCCAAGTTAAGGGAGTTGAAGCAAACGGGTAGCATACGCGCATATGTGAAGGAGTTCACCACCCTCACGCTTCAGATTCTCAACCTCACGGATGAAGATATGTTGTTGCACTTCGTTGATGAGATGCAGAATTGGTCCAGGACGGAGTTGGAACACTTACAGGTCAGGACTATTGATAAATCCATCACGTAGCTGAAGTTTTGACAGATTTCAGGCATGAGAATCCCGACACAGCCATGGAGAAGAGAGGAAAGGTGATCATGACTATGGTGGTGGATATTGTGGAAAAGTCGAGGAGCAGCGGCCACATCCTAAGAATCATGATACTTATAAGTCTGACGGCAAGAAGTCTGTACGTCATAGCAACATGGAGAAAAGGGTGGAGCCTACGAAGAGGAAGGGTTGATACATATGCGGTGGACCGCATGGCTATGCAAGGTGCCCTGAGCTGAAGAGCCTTGGTGCTATCCTGCGAGACGGAAAGAGAAGGATGCAAATGAGTAAGAACAAGTCAGAGACGACGCAATTGGGTTTGATAGGACTATGTGGAGCTATCACCAAGCAACCAGGGAAGCCGAGATTATACAGCGCGCAGTATGTCGACATCATGATCAATGGAAGACCCGCTCGTGCTATGGTCGAAACAGGTGCAGAGGTCAATATCATGACCAAGATAGCAGGGAAAAGGTTGGCGTTGCATTTAGTTCAAGTAATGCCCAACTTAAGACGGTGAATGCATCATCGACTCCCATGTGTGGAGTTTTGCACGGAGTAAGCATCACGCTAGGCGAGTGACAAGGTAAGACAACCCTCACTGTCGCTTCTTTTCATCTCTTTGATATAATCCTTAGTCAAGAGTTCTTTCATCAGTGCCACGCTGTGATCGATCCTTACCTCCAACGACTTCTGGTCATGGAGCAAAGACGAACATGTATAGTTCCCATGATTAAGGCACCGAAGATAGAACGGCAGGTCCGACTAACGACCATGCAGCTCAAAAAAAATCCTAAGAAGGAGAAGTCAAAATTTTTAGCCACTATTATAATTTCGAAGGAAGACAATGATTCTAAGAAGTCCTTGCCACCCGTGCACAAAGAAGGTTCCAAGAAGGAACAATATAGTAATCCAAAGAAGCCGGCGAGGTGCTTGCCTCCTTGGAAAGAGGCATATCGTGAGGCTGAGTTAGAAGAGATAAAGAAGCAACTAAAGGAGTTTAGAGAGGCTAATGATCGATTCAATGTACTATTAGTCGTGCATACGAGATAGCAAAACTCGATCGTCGATGCAGTGACGATGCGATGCGGTTGTCACATCAGTAGGTGGGGGAGAGTGTCACGTCCCACCAATTCTAAAGTAAAAATTTTTATCCGGATAGGGGCAGAAAAGTCTAGAATTTTTGGAGAGGTTCATAGATAACTCTAGAAGCCCCTAGATAATTCAAGAAGGCTTTGGAGAGTTCTAGAAGGAAGACTAGATATTTCTAGGCAAAACTTTGGAAAATCCTAGAAAGTGTAGAATTCTCTACAAAGGGGAACAAAGTGTACATATCTTAGGTACTTGTAAAGTAAATATCAATTACACTTTAGCCCCTAGGAAGTAGTATAAATAGGGGGTATCTCATTTGTAAATCATCCATCCAAGTTGTAAGAAATCTTCCAAGTAGTAAAAAACCTTTTTCCAAAGTTCTCAAATCTTTCTAAGTCTTCCTTTCATTCTCTTAGCAATCTTAGTTTTAAAGGCTTACTTGAACTTACAAGATTGTGAAAGATTCGTGAGTAAGTTGTCAAGTGCCGCATGAAGCTTTAGTAAGACTCTAAGTCTGTGACAGTATACTGTAGAGAAGGGAAGTGTCCCGATGATGAGTGATTTACAAAGCATGGAACATGCCTTTGTTATACTATCCCTAGAGGACAGACAAAGGGAAGTAAAGCCTCATAATCACACTGTTTTGGACTCCACATCTCTAGCTGCATCTACATCTACTTCTAGTGGAAAGGGTTTCAATACAAATTACAGTTCTTATAGCGGAATTGCAGGCAGCTCTGGAGGTACCAACAATAGCCGAGCAAGTTCCTTCACTAATAACTCCTATTAATAGAACAAATCTGGTCTATTTTGTGACTACTGTAAAAGGCCTGGACACACGAAGGATAGATGTTATAAGCTTTATGGTTATCAAACAACTTCCAAATTGACTAAACGTAAAGGTGCAGGTTCTGCAGCAAATGCATATACAAAAGAAGAGGGGAACAATCAAATGTAGGAAGGTCTTGAACAAAGGAGACAAATGCCATTGAGCTTGTCCAAGGATTAGTATGAGCAGCTTCTCAACTTCTTGGAAACCTTGTAGGCTGGAAATAGTGGGGCTGACAATTCAGACAACACATTGACTAAAGTTGTTAACCTGGCAGGTATACTTGTTTGATACTACGTAATGAATGTGATAGATGATCTATCAAATAAATGTACTATACTATCTTCTAGCTCCTGGATTATAGACTCAAGAGCATCACACCATATGACCTACAATAAAATAATCCTTAAGAACATTAGAACTCTACCTTATTCTTTCCTAATTATCCTACCAAATGGATTAAAGGTAACTGAAATTGGAGATGCTTGTTTGAATCCATCTTTGACTCTATGTAAAGTGATTTTGTACCTAGCTTCAAGTTTAACTCGATTTTGTCCATTGTTTGTCTCTACAACTTAAAGGCATAGTTAATTTTAACAAATCTTCTTGTTTATTGCATGACCCTTGTCTGAAGAGCCCTCTGGAGCTTGGTAGAGCCAAAAATGGTCTATATTTTCTATGAATCAAGTGTCACAATTGTTGTGCTTAGTCTGGTGGCATTCATCCACACACACACCACTCTTCAAGTTGTCTTTCTATTCAATATTTGCTCAATTGTGGAAAACCTTTAGTTGAAAATAAATGTAAAGTTTCACCATCTATTGTAAAAGTTTCAAGAACTGCAAATAAAGGAACTTGTTCTACTAGTGATCCTATTTTGTATGTTGCAAAGTCATTTACTCCTGCTTCTTCCTCTGCATCTCATAATCATATTGCTAAAATTTTGTGGAACGCTAGATTGGGACATGTACCCTTTGTAAAGATGAGGAGTATTTCAACCATACTTGTAGATTTTTCCACCAAACAACCATTTCCTTGTGCCATATATCCCATGGGAAAACAAACCAGAGTACCCTTTCCAAAAAGACAAGCAGAACTAGCAAAATTTTTGAGTTACTACCTGTTGATCTATGGGGACCACACCGCGTACCAACTCATGATGGTTAAAACTATTTCTTGACCATGGTTGATGATGATAGTAGATTAACATGGAAACAACTACTTAGATGAAAAAGTAATGCACTGCAAGCTGTGAAGCTTTTGTATGCCTAATAGAAAACCAATTTCAAACCAAACTGAAAACTATCAGGTCTCACAATGTCCTAGAGTTCATTAGTGGTGAGGCAAAAAGATTTTTCCAAGAAAAAGAGATTATACATCAATAATCTTGTCCTTATACACCCCAACAGAATGGGGTAGTATAATGGAAACATAAATACATCTCGGAAACAACAAGATCCCTTCTTTATCAATCCAATAAGAGCCCTCATTTATCAATCCAATAAGAGCCCTCATTTATCAATCCAAATTACCTATGAGGTATTGGGGAGAATGTGTGCTAATTTCTACTTACCTTATCAATAGATTACCTACCAAATCACTACCAAATAGGTCACCATATGAACAGTTGTACCAAAGAAAACCCACATACTCTAATCTTAGGAGTTCTGGATGTCTATGTTTCCCCACCATTTTGAAAAACCCTAAAGACAAGTTTGAACCAAGGGCAACAACTCATATTTTTGTGGGATATCCTTACAATACAAAGGGTTACAAAGTCCTAGATTTGTCCACAAAGAGGATTCATGTATGCAGAGATGTCTCTTTCCATGAATATGTTTTTCCTTTTGTCATTGCTCACGCTGGTTATAGTTTTAACTCTATTCTGAAATTGCTTGTTCATCACCCCAATAGGTTGACTTGTATGCTTAATAAAACAACCACTTTAGTCAATGATGAAATGTTGGATACAAACACTACCATGAGGTTATCAATGACCAAGTAGCCAATAATGATTCTGATCCCATAGCAAACACAGACTCAACTTCACCTAACACTGCACCAGCACCAACACATGATCCTAATATTTCCATTACTTGTGATGTTCCACAAATTCCATCACCTAGAAGAACAAGTAGAACCCTTCATACCCCTAGCTATCTTAAAGAATATACTTATCCATTACCTAACCTGTCCTCCATCACATCACCACCTGAACAACAACATTCCCTCACCTCATTCCTGTCAAACCTGTTATGCTGAGGCAATCTTGAGTCCTACTTAGCATATGGCAATGACACATGAGTTTGAGGCACTATATGTACATAATACATGTGAACTTGTCCGCTTGACAGTAGGTAAGAATGTCATTGGATGTAGGTGGGTGTATAAAATCTAGAATAAAGCTGATGTAGTGTGGATAGGTTCAAGGCCAGATTGATGGTAAAGGGATATACACAACAAGCTGGGATTGATTATACTGAAACATTATCGCCTCTAGTGAAAATGACCACTGTGAGAACTTTGATTTGTTTGGCTGTGAAAAGAGGTTGGAGTTTATACCAGTTGGATGTGAATAATGTTTTCCTTCATGGTGATTTGCATGAGGAAGTATACATGTGCCAGAGGGTCTTATGGTTGACAACAATACTTAGTTTGCAGACTGAAGAAGTCTCTATATCAATTAAAATAGGCCAGTAGACAGTGGTATGACAAACTGTCCAGCAGTCTATGTTCAAAAGGTTATACACACTCAAACAGAATACTCACTTTTCTATAAAAGAAATGGATTCTCTTTAGTTTTTGTTGATATATATTTGAATGATGTGATCTTGACAGGTACAAACTTGGAGGAAATATGCTCATTGAAGAGTTTCTTGCATGATCAATTCAAAATAAAGGATCTTGGCAAGTTACACTATTTCTTAGGACTGTAAATACTGTATAGGGATGATGGCGTTCTTCTTTCTTAGAGAAAATTTAATACTAATATTCTGAAGGAGTTTGATATTTTGGACTACAATGTTGCGACATCACCACTTGATTCTACTAACAAACTTGAGCCACATATGGAGAGTTGTTATCAGATCCCACTCATTATTGAAAGCTAGTTGGGAAACTCAATTTCCTCAAACGTTCAAGAATGGATATAGCTTTTATTGTTCAACATATTAGCTAATTTATGCAATCTTCTAGAGAACCACACATGAAGGCTACATATCATGTCCTTAGATATCTGATGCAAGATCCTACCTTGGGAATTTTCATCTCAAACAAGTATGATTTTACAATTACTGCTTAATGTGATTCAAATTGGGCAGCTTGTTCTGATTTAAGAAGGTCGGTATTTGGTTCTTATGAGAGACAATCTGTTAGTTGGAAGTCCAAGATGTAAGCTACAGTGTTACTATCATCTTAGAAGTAGAATACAGGGATGTGAGACAAGTAGTTGGAGAACTAGTGTGTCTTGAGAGACTACTTGATGAGCTGATGCTACAAAGTTCATTACCCATACGTGCGTTCTGTGATAGCCAAGCCACAATTTATATTGCTAAAAATCCACTTTTTCATGAGAAAACAAAATACATTGAGGTGGATTGTCATTTTGTGAGGGATAAGATTCAACAATGACTGATTGCACTTCATCATATTTCCACAAACTCACAATTAGAAGATATATTTACCAAGGCCTTAACTAGAGTCAAGCACTCTACGATTCTAAGCATGTTGTATGTAATCACACTACCTCCAACTGGGGGGGGGGTGATAGAATTAGCTAGAGTTAGTTAGGAATCTGTTAAACACTGTTAAGTAGTTAGTTACAATTTGTTGGTTAGTTGGTTATTCTAATGTTTTATTCATGTATATATACACAACTGTTCTATTCATCGAGAAAGGAATGATACATATCTTCTCTTCATTCTAGAATGCTCCATTGTATCCTCTGTTCTTCTTTCTCTTCTCTCATTGAGTTTAACCTCCATTAATGGAGGAAGCTCACTGATTGATACTTCAATCTGGTCAGTGTGTTGGAGTCGACCTTGATGTGGATGCAAAAAGGTATTCGAGGATGAACAAGGCTTTAGAGTGGGGTGGTAATCTTGACCGTATTTATACATCCAAATTTCATTTTACACACACATTAGAGACTAGTTCTAGAATCAATTTTATGCTATTCTCGTGTTTTATTAGTGATTCTGTCCACAAACTAACATATGCTATTAACTCTTGTTTAGGATGAATTTGTGTATGAATTAAGCTGAAATTGGAGATAAAGCAGTTAGGCTTTAAGATGGAATGCATATGAGTGGAAGCTGTAGTGAACGGACTAACGGAAAATGATAAAGAATAAATAAAATACAAGTTGAAGCAGAAACTACACCACACTGTGACAAGTCCGCGACAAGTTTGTGGCACAGAGTTTGGCCGCATTTTTGGACTTCGCAAAGCAGCAAGGTCCGCGATAAATCATGCCACGGACTTACGAATAAAATTTTGATTTCACCAAACAGGTTGCTGCACAAATGATCCGTGACACAGACCTGAGACAGGCACTTTTGCACTTTTTTCTACTTTAAATAACACTTAGGTGATATTTTAAGGAAATATTACCTATATAAATACCTTTATTTACCATAATTTCTTTTATCCTTTACCATTTGAAAATATTTCCAGAATCTCTTAGTTTACCCCCAAAACTCAATGTT
Organism: Solanum pennellii; assembly: GCF_001406875.1. Lineage (NCBI taxonomy): Eukaryota > Viridiplantae > Streptophyta > Magnoliopsida > Solanales > Solanaceae > Solanum > Solanum pennellii. Next base: position 54,426,486 of record NC_028646.1, on the reverse strand, counting down.
CGGATACATAGTTCCCACTCCCAAAAATCATTTTATCCCTTCTTGGTTTCACTCCACCAAGCTCTTTCCATTTTTACTCCCACAATCTAATCAGTTATTTTCTGCATTACATTTAAAATTCAAAATCAGCATCTTCCTGTCAAAACGAATTCCACGTTGAAATAGGTACCCTCTTCATCTTCCCCATTTGTATTTTCGTCCTTTGTTTATCATTTTTATTCTTCAAAAAATGCTGATACATGTAGATGATGCACCTTCTTTTAGTCTTGTTTTTATACAATTAAAGTCATCTAACATTTATCTTATTTTTTTTTCGATGATATTGGTTGGGCCGAACACATATCTAAAAAATTGTACGATCCATTAGTAATGATAAAGGTAATCATTGAGAAGTTGAAGAGGGATATTTCTTCATCTTGTAAAGCGCATGTGGATAAAAACCCCAATAGAGAGGTCAAAAATTTGCTCCCGCAATTTCTCTACTTTCTTTACCTAAGGTTATATTTTCGATCTACTTTTATATTTTTTATTTGTAAACTTGATTCTATTATTTGATCAAAACATGATACATTAATTATAAAAAATACATGTTCCATAGTGTAATGTGTCAAGATTTAAGTTTAACTCGTTGGTACACTAAACCTTGATTTTATTTATTATTTGAATAGTTGTAATTATATGAAGTTATAAAATATATAATGTATAAAGAGTTGTAGTATGCTTAGTTGTATATCAGTCACAAGATGCAATGTCATTGATACAAAATAATAATGTATAAGGTGTCATTTACTACCACAACATTTCATGTTCAATGATTTATCAGTCCAAACTTGTCTTATTCAATTTGATCTGATACATTATATCTAGTTCTAACAAGTATCCTATACAAAATTTAATCAATAGATGATGATATTTACATTCCGGTGGCATCGAATAGATGGTGTTACATTCTAGTGAACTCTAATGGAGAGTTTCATTGGGTGTTGGTTGTTGTTATTTTAATAAAGAGGTTCATACGCGTGTACAATTCATCATTGAGTTGAAGGAAAAAACCCTCCAGGAAATTAAAGATGAAAAAGTTGGCTCTAATGTTGTCATCATACCATCCAGACATTGGCTTTTTCGATCAATCAGAGCGAACCGAATGGTCATCATTGCATTCTTACAAGGATAAGGACACTGACACCCTTTTGAAAGGAGCACCCATTTGATTTTAAATTTGTACAAGACATTATGCAACTAAATGACGATAGCATGTAAGTATTAGTATGATTTTGTTTAGAATTATTATGTACATTTTTTAAATTTATAATGTATATTATGCATTTTGAAGGGAATGCAGATTGTTTTTAGTTTCTTTGTTGAATTCCTCAGCGATAAAGTTCAGTTTACATCCAACAATTTTTTATTTGATTACCTCAGTACATGATATGCATCTCTACCATAGAATATGGTACTGAAAAGGCTAAGGCATGATACATTAGTGAAAATGATGATCCATCAAAGTCTAAGAGTCACTTCACAACATTAGCTCAAAAGGATTTGGTTAATGTTGAATAGAGATTATTTATTGGTTGTTAGACACCATTTAGACTATTATGATTTTCAAGATACATTAAGTCTAGTTTTAGAGTATTTTTTTAACTGTTTTAAGATATTTCTACTCAAATTTTAGAGTGTTTCTCTAAATTCTCATTTATTTTGACTTTAATTTTCAATATACTTAGGTTTTATTTTCAATGTGGATTGTTTTATACATTTCTCATTAATAATTTGATAGAAAAGTGTCATACTATTAAATATCAAATGCATTCATGCATACACAAACAAAATTCATTCTTTTTCGGTAATTGTTCTTAGTTGTTGATCCATTGAATACTTAATCACTGCAATGTATATTTTAAATATGTGTCTACTTGATAACGTGATTTATAACTATTGTGATACATTCATTGATACACTTTATTTCAATTTACGCACAACTTTTTCACAACCATATCATATCAGATACATTATTTCAACTAATAAATCATACACTATATAAAAAGTGGATCGGAAACATAATGTGTTGTACCATATTTACAAATTCTTATATATATTTTCAATGTTTACAAATTATTTTCAATCAGAAATGTACAGAAGGCTAAAAATACTAACATGTCAATTTATTGTATAAAAATTCATCATCTAATAGCAAGTTGTAGTGTATATTAATGTAATAGTGGAAAATCTAAAAGCCAAAAATCTTTAATCTCAAAATAATATATTTGAAACATAATAAAAATCAAAAAAAAAATTGTCAGTCAACTTTTAGGAAAAAAGTACAACTTTTTCGGTTGTAACCTTCTAGTCCACAACATCACAACAGTTTGTGTTTGTTCTTAAGTCTTCATCTCAATTTTTTTCCTTCTTTTTCTTGATCGTCCAGACATCCTATTGTACATAGGTGGCTAGAAAATTTCTTCCAAAATAATTTCTGAACAAACTAATTGTCCTTATCTGAGATTAAAACCATTGCACTCATATATATTTGCTAATGCATCTGGTTTGTAGTAATTGATGTAGTAGACATGCATATATATAACATTTTTTCTCTTCAAAAGAGTAATTGTGTGTGCACGAGATATCTCGTCATGCTAAAATATCCCACAGTTAAATATTTCTCTCATGACAAATAATGTATCTTCGCTTATATATTGAAGTGTCTCACTTTGAATCTATCCAGTTGTTTCTTAATAGATTCCTTCAATCTACAAGAACAGTCATCTAATAAAAACAATAATACATAATTACAATTTTACCTGATACATTAGATAATCTATTATTTCATGTATCACTAAAAAAAACTAATATACATGCTAAAGTGAATAATAGATACATTAAAAATATCTTCTCTTCCATACTGATACATTAAAAAAAATCACATACTAATACATTTTTTTTTTTAAAAAAAAAGAGAAGTTCACATGTATCTGATACGTTATAATAATAATACATTGACTCACAACTCTTAAACCCATTAGAATACCAGTAATGTATCATGACTCATACATCTATACACAAAAACAAATATCAACAATGAGATTCACATATATCTCATACTTTATATTAACAACAAACTAACTCAGAGATCCGAAAATGCATTACATATACGTTAAATTAGTAATGTATCAAGTCGCAATCAATAATATATCATGACTTATATATTAATATAAAAGTTTAAATATAAAAAAAATGATTAAAGCACAATAATATGTGTCTTTATCATCACATCTTGTAACTTGAAAATTAAAGTTATGTTCTATTTTGTGTTTTGTTATTACAACCACTGGAGTAGTGTTTATCCTTGTACAATTGTTCCACCTTCACTTCTATACTATTTGTATCAGCTATGTAATTTGTTATCTATATTTCTGGTATATAACACGAATCACCAATTTTTGATTCTAGCAAGTTAAGAGCATATTGTGTCCTTTTCAACTCATACAATTGCACCAGTTGATACATCAAAGTTTTGTATCTCGGCAACATTCTTATCTGCTGTATCAATACAGAGGGGAATACATAGCAAATCCAACCTCACATTTCTTAACCTCAGCGTACAACTTTACCCCCATATATCATTCCTAATAATTAGTGGAGAAAATTACCTTTTACAATATGTCATATCTCAATTTTTTTGGTCAATTCATCAATATTCAACTCAGCTACAAAGGCTGAACCCAGATTTAAAAATAAAATATTTTTCCGAATTACTATCTCATCACTCCTGTATCGTTCATAACTAACCTCACTTTCTCATATTTTTGAATGCCTCTACAAAATCAAAAGAGTCATTATGTATCTTATCAAATTTTTGGTAAAACTTTTAATTCTAGTTGAAAGTTTCTTCGTCGAAACAGAGACATAATGATGAATAGGGATTTTTAATTTTGAATTGGTTTTTTATTCTAGGATTTATGTTTAACTGTTTGACTGTAAGAAGGGACTGAACAACATAAATTATGGGATTCTAATTTGATTTTCTGTTTTGTTGCATATATAATATATCACAATTAACATATCCGAATTGTCTGATATGTATCCAGAAAGTGTAAAATTTAATTTAAGGGATTAATGTAACTATCAAAAAAAATAGAAATAAGATGTTATTTCATAATTACACTATGGAATTCTTAATTTTTTTTTTTTACATATTTTAATGGACCTACTTTGGAGGTGACACCTTGGACGATTCGGGTTACATCTTGGACCACTTTGGCGGCACTTTCTATAGGTTTTTCTTTCCTCTTTTCATTAGTTTAATTCTTGTACGAATTCTTCAATCCATACCATCGTTATTCGATTGATTAGCGGCTAGAAACTCTCGTACTAGAATTGAGGTTACAGAACATGATTGACATTATTTTGTGTTGGTTACTGTACGTTTATCATTATTGGTGTCTTTTACGTTGTTTCTCTTGTTACTTTAATGCTTAACTATCACTAAAGTTCATGTATAAACCTTTTATGAACTCGGACGACAGAGCCTTTTGTTGAAACATATAGCATAAGGAATGTGTTGTAATTTCTCAGTTCCAACTAGAATAGAGATAGATTCGCTTCTAGGATAGTGATGTACCTACATTGTCTTATTTGGTTCAAATACAGAAAGATAACTTAATATATTGTGATTGATTGATCTATCTCACTTCAGCGATATAGTTAAGTCTCTCATTTTAATAAAAAGTTAAAGGTCCGGTAAACCATAATCATATTATCAATCCTATGTATCAACAACTAGGACATATAATTTAATTAATTAACAACCACGTACACTTAAGTGTGTCTTTAAATGCAACAAAAAAACATCAACATTGCATAGGAAATTTTTTCATTATTTGTCGGTGGTGTATATATGCTATCTACACAAGATTTTTTCAGGGTGACAATACATGTTTCAACTATTGTCAATTATTGTCAACTATGATACAACTGTCTCCCATATTTCAAAGTTCTATATTTATTTAAAAAAACTAATCTTGTGCATTTTAGGTAAGATTAACTTTGAAGATAAAACAAAAATAGTATCTTCTTGATATTTTAAAAGAGACACTCATTTTGGAGTATATTAAAAAAGCTAAATATCTAAGAAATGAAGAAAGTATAATATTGCGTCTTTCACAAAATGAAAATTTCACAGAGCTCACTACCTGATTCCACTTATATATAAGAAAATATAAATAGTTGGGAAGCAATACTATAACTAAACTATGAATTAAAATGCTCCACAATCGCATATTAATTTTGTTAGTAATTGTTCAATTATAGAAAAATTAATAAAATTAAAATGATATTTAGTTTTCTAGGAAAGGAGTCGTAAAAATGATCTTTTTCATCGATCTCCTATATTAATTAGATATTTTTTTTCTCTATTTAATCTAAGTTCCAAAACATATCTAATTTATGTTACAAACAAATGTGTATCTGCCGCGAACTATTTGTTTTCATTAAGATTGAATCCAATGCCAAAAAAATAAAAAACAATAAGAACCCACGAGTCCTCTCTATCAATGAGTTTTATTTTTAAGGAAATGGATAGAATAAGTATTCATTTTATTTTTTTAGTGAAATTAACAGATTCCCAAGTGATTATTTATTTAGAAAAATTGGTTGATTATAAAGAATATTATTGAAAAGTTTGTAAGATCTAGTAGTAGAAGTGTTCTATGTCACAAAATAAATATTAGGGTTCAATTCTGTAAAAT
>NC_028646.1:54402640-54420137 GCF_001406875.1 Solanum pennellii | reverse complement strand
ATATATATATATATATCAAAAATCAATGGAGATATTTGCTTTTTTCCTTTTATTATTTTTTTTAAAAATGAACTATGGTTACTTTGTTGGAAAAATATGTTAGTATCTCAACAAAAGTTTATATCATTGTATAAATTCATTTCAGTATAAGTTAATTATTCTAACATATTATTAATGACTATTGAATGTCCTTATTAGTCTTATTTGACCTTTCTCCTAACATATTGTATATATCACTACTTTCCTAATTGTAACAGATTTGTTATTTAGACATCATTCATCTTAATTAGCCATTAATCTTATTGGTAATCATTTTTTATATTTGTATAACTTAGATAAATCACATAGTGTAAGAGCATAAATTATATTTTATCCCTACTCTTTTTCAATTTACAAAAATCTCTCACATTCAATGTTATTCGGATACATAGCAAAGAAGCCGGATACATTAAATCTGATATATTAAAACAAAATGAGTTACACTTTTAAAGGAAAGAGAATACTGAATTAAATATGAATTCTCCGAATCACGCTAATCTAGTTGATTTCAATCTCTTCCAAATCTTAATAGATTCAATCAAATAAAAATTCAAAATTTCTCTCTCAATAATCAAAATTCAAATTTTCTTCTTCGAATTTTCTTGCAATCACGTCAAGCAGGCCGTTAGCCAAAGTTTCCAACAGAACCAACAAAAAGATAGTTAAAGCAAAAATAAAACAAAGAACTATGATGGGCCATCTTTCAAAGATGACGAAATATAGATGTCTAACTCCGAAAGTTGTTGATAAAAACTTAAGAAACAAAATCAACAGAGAAGGAAGTTGAGACATTGACCAAATTTGCTCCACTCATGGGGTTCTCCATCTAATTGAACTTTCTGATGTACATGTCTTCATGTTGGTTCAATATTTATGGCTATATTTGTTTTTTCAAGCCACATGAGTTTGAACTACCCTTCTTTGTCATTACGGGTTTTCTTCAGCAAAAAAAGATCTGATATTTAGGAATTAATCTATAAAATATGAGCCTGAATTTGTAATATATAAATTAGATCAGAGCTTTAATTTCATTTAGTTAAATAGATGTCACAGTCGCAAGTATAAAATTACATATATTGTTGTTAATTTAATTTTTAATTTGTGTTTCGAGATGACTACATTAATCGTAATACATTAATATTTATGTATCATGTATAAATTAATAAGTATTATGTTCCTATTAATTAGATACATTAAATAAGTAATTTTGTACGTAAACTGTTTGCTTAGAGTGTGACACATTATTGTGTGATATTAATTTAAATTATTGTATCATGATAAAATATTTAGCATGATACATTACTATTTTTGTATCTTATTGTGCTTATGAAATACTATTATTCAAGTAATTTGTTGTAAAAGTATCAAAATGTACAAAAGTGAGGGTATGTATCAAATTATATTTATATTTTGTACATGATATTAAGTATAAGTTAGTTGTATGATTGTTTGTGATAGATACATAGAAATATCTATTTTATAGAATGTATCACTAATTTATAATGTTAGCAGGTTGTTACATGAGTATCTTTATTTAGTCTATAATTCTGAAAAAAGATATATTGTTTGACTTAAAAGATAAATATGGAAATGTGGAAGATTTCAAGTTGATAAGATACATTTTTTTATATAATATATCAGTTTATAGTTGATAACAATGTATCTTATACAATATGGTTGTGAAGGAGTACATAAGCTGAAGTAAAGTGTATCTATAAATGTTTCACTTTGTAGGTGATAATCTTATTTGATACAATATGATTATCAACTTTTATGTATTTATGTATCATGCCCATAAAATTGTTCATGATACATTACTATTTATAACGTTAATTGTAGTGTAAATAGATCTGATTATGAAATTACATGTATTGTGTTGTCTAGTAAATTTTTAAATTTATAATCTCTTAATGGATATATTACTCATGATACATTACTATTTCTAAAATATTAAGTAGATTGATAAGTACTATAATATTTTTTAAAAAGATCTTTCATTTATTCCCAAAAAGATCTCAATTTTTAAATTAAACTTATCGATAAATTGTACTAATACAACATGAATGAATCAACAACTAACTATAAATAAGTTATCAAGTATCGACATGACTGAATGAACAATCAAGTTATCGAGTACACTGATGTTTCAATAAAGAGACCGGAAGTAATAGATTCAATAATTTTTAAGATGAAAAAACTAGAAAAAATTAAAGATATAAAATTTGAAGTAACGAAAAGAAATCTAACTCTGGAAGAACTTTGAAATCATTAATTGAAAAGAGAAAAGATATAAAATTCAAAAATGAATTAATCGAGGTAATTGTGGAGAGATTTGTAACGTGAAAAAATGAAGGAAAAATCATGGGTATTAGATTTTTAATTAATGTATCCAAAAAATGAGACGATAGAAAAAAAAGAGATTTTTGATAATTTTTAAAATGGTAGAGAAAATAAGAAAATATGATAATAAATGATGTGTAGTTAGGTAATTTATCCTTTTTGGCATTGGATATCTTTAGCCAAATTATATGCTATAATCTTTCACCTATATATATTAATAACAGATAGTATTAAATAAATAGTATTAAATAATATTAGTATTTACTGTGTACTAATCCTAGTCCTATTAGGATTAGTACTCCTTAATCCTAGTCCTATTAGGATTCATACTCCTTCCTATATCTCCTATATATATCTCCCATGTATTCCCTTATTAGGTCAACACTTTAATACAATCAATATTCCTTCATGGTATCAAGAGCCAGAAAACCTAGATCTTCTTTTCTCTAGGTTTTTTTTTCTCTCTTTAGGGCACCGATTGTTCCCTCTCTTCTCTTGGGCGGCGGCAGCCATGACAACCGAGGTGGATCCTCTCGATTCACTTCCTTCTGGCGTTAAACTCCTTCTCAGGCATCTTCATGCCCTGATTCCCGAAAAATTATCAGACATAAATTACCCTACATGGAAAATCACCGTTCTTACAGCCCTTGAGGCCAATTACCTTCTCAAATACGTCGATGGAAGCACAGAACCGCCGCCGGCAGTCATCACCGCCACGGACAAATCAGAAAAAACCAATCCGGCCCATGCCGCCTGGAAAGCCGTGGATGGCCAGATCCGATCATGTTTGATTGCGGTCATCTCTCCCACGGTTCAGAAACACGTCCGATCCTACACAACTGCTTCAGCCCTGTGGACGGCCCTCGCAACACGCTATGCATCAATTTCCCACTCTCATATTTTTCAATTGCGTGATCGTCTCCACACAATTACCAAAGGCACGAAAACTATGGCGGAGTATTTGGACGAGGTCTCCACCATCATCACAGCCCTCGACACCGTGAATGAAATCATTCCCGAAAAAGATCTCGTCATGTGCGTCGTTCGGGGGCTCCCATCAGCTTACTCCTCCATTAAACAGGCGGTTCGCATCAGTCCAACGCCCGTTGACCTGGCTACTCTCTCCTCGTGGCTAAAAAGTGAAGAAATCAACGTGGATCTGGAGAGCAAACTTCTTCTCCGAGAAGCCGCTGTTATGGAGCCGGCCACCGCCCTCACCGCAAGCCAGAACTATCGCGGGGGGCGTGGTGGCGGCCGGCAGGGGAGCCGCGGCGGCTACGGCAGAAACAGCGGAGGCCGCGGGCGCGGCGGTCGGCAGGGCAGTCGTCCGCCGTACGACGGTCAGCAGCACGGCAGCAACAACAGCCTGCACTCCTTCGGCAGCGGCGGGCAGTCATCTTCCAGCGGCGGGCAGGGCACTTACGAGCGGGATCGTCCAACTTGTCAAATCTGTCAGAAAACAGGACACACCGCTGTTCGTTGCTGGTTTCGGTATGAGGAGAGCCGAAATAGTGATAACCGTGCCAATTATGCATCTCAAGCCGGCCCTTCCTCTGAATGGCTGTTGGATACTGGGGCCAACATGCACGTTACTTCTGATCTATCCAAGCTTAACGCTCCAAATCCATATCATGGCTCCAATGGTATTACTGTTGGCAACGGTGAGTCCCTTAATATTTCTCACACTGGCACGGGTACCATTAAAACCCCCACCGCTATCTTTCACCTAGGTAACCTTACCCACGTCCCTTCTATTAAATCCAATCTCCTTTCAGTTCACCAATTCACAAAAGACAATAATTGCTCACTCTTGTTCACCTCTAATGATTTTCAGATCCTAGACAATACTACCAAGAGGGTGATTTTTCAGGGCCCCTGTGAGCATGGTCTGTACGTTCTTCCTGGCACAAGTTCGTCTGCCCACCCAGTTTCAGAAAGCGTTCCTGTGGCTCCGGTGGCTCTTTCGGCTGATGGCCACAGTCTGTTGTGGCACAGTCGTCTGGGTCACCCGTCTACTCAAATAATAAATTCTTTAATGTCTCAATTAGGTTTTTCTTCCATTCATGTAAACAATTGTGACTCCTGTTCAATTGCTAAATCTCATAAATTACCTTTTACTTTATCTGAGAAGCGTACAACTGCACCTTTTCAACTTATTCATTCTGACCTATGGGGTCCTACTGCTGTTCCTTCATTTGCTGGTTTTCGCTATTATATTTGTTTTGTGGATGATTTTACAAAATACACTTGGTTGTACCCACTAAAACACAAATCACAGGCATACACCACCTTTGTCACTTTTGAAAAAATGGTCAAAACACAATTCAATTCTCATGTTAAACTTTTTCGAAGTGACAATGGAAAGGAATATGTCAATAACATCTTTGGCCAGTTTCTGCAATCCCTGGGAATTATACATCAAACCTCCTGTCCATACACTCCCGAACAGAATGGGGTGGCTGAGCGTAAGCATCGCCATCTCATTGAAACGGTGGTTACTCTTCTACATCAATCTCATCTCCCTGTCTCCTTTTGGGTAGAAGCTCTAGCCACCGCAAACTACCTCATTAACAGAATGCCCAGTCACACTCTCTCCAACAAATCACCCTATCAACTCCTTTACCAAGAACTTCCCAATTATACCAACCTCCGCGTCTTTGGGTGTCTTGCCTACCCTTGGCTACGCCCTCATATTACTCACAAATTACAACCCCGATCCCGTCCTTGTATTTTTTTGGGCTATCATCCTACCTCCAAGGGTTATCGCTGTCTTGACCCACAAACTCATAAAGTCTACATATCTCGTCATGTCAAATTTGTCGAAAATGAGTTTCCCTACGAGTCTATTTCCTCCTCCACAAATACATCATTCATTGGCGTCCTTCCCCTTTTTCCAACATACTCACAGGGTCCCTCACCACCTTCCCCCACACCTCCACCCACTACCCAACCACCCCTCATCACCCCTTCGACCGTCACCCACAATACACCCGCAACCACCACCCACACTCACAACCAACCCGAACCACCCCATACCCACAACATCTCCAGCCCGATCCGTTTTGGGTCCTTCCCGGCCACCCCCGAATCACCACCGCCCGTGCCACCCCCCAATACTCATCCCATGTTAACCCGTGGCAAAGCCGGTATCTTTAAACCCAAAACCTTTCAGGCTACCATACTACCAAATACACCCCTTCCCGATAGTGAACCAACAACCTACTCTGTTGCCTCAAAAAATGCTTATTGGCGTCATGCTATGGATGACGAGTTTAAGGCTTTGACTGATCAGAAAACTTGGGTTCTTGTACCTAAGCCCCATGGGCGGCACCCAGTGGGCTGTAAATGGGTGTACAAAATTAAACACAATGCGGATGGCAGTATTTCCAGGTACAAGGCTCGTTTGGTTGCTAAAGGCTACAATCAGGAGTATGGGCTTGATTACTCCGAGACATTCAGTCCTGTTATTCGGCAGGAAACCATTCGCCTGGTACTGTCACTCGCCGTGCGCAACAATTGGCTCATCAATCAGTTGGATGTTTCCAATGCTTTTCTTCATGGCATGCTTGATGAAACTATCTACATGACGCAACCACCGGGCTATGTTGATCCCCGCTTCCCTCAACATGTTTGCAAACTCCAGAAGTCTCTGTATGGGCTCAAGCAAGCCCCCCGTGCTTGGTACACACGTCTGAAAACGTTCCTCCAGGGACTCGGCTTCACGTGTTGCGTACACGACACGAGTCTGTTTACTCGACATTCAGCACACGGTACAGTCATTCTTCTTGTCTATGTAGATGATATCATTATTACAGGCTCTACTGCAGCTCTCATTCAGGATGTCACTCGAGCTATGCATACTACCTTCAAAATGAAGGACCTTGGCCCGTTACATTATTTTCTGGGAATGGAGGTTTCTCGGACAGGCAGCGGCTTGTTTCTTCATCAGTCAAAATATGCTCGAGATCTGTTGCAGAAAGCTGGACTGGAAAAATGCACCAGTCAACCAACACCGATGGCAGTCTCTTCGTCTACGAATGGAGCCGACACCCCCTTTGCCGATATCACCCACTTCCGCAGCCTCATTGGGGCTCTACAGTATCTGGCCATTACCCGTCCTGACATCCAGTTTGCTGTCAACCGAGTTGCTCAGCGCATGCATCAACCAAGTGAACATGATTACCATTGTCTAAAACGCATTCTCAGGTACATTTTTGGCACTCTTGGTCGTGGTTTACTCATTCGACCCGGGGACTTGGAGCTTCGGGGTTTCTCAGATTCAGATTGGGCGAATGATAAAAATGACAGAAAATCTACATCGGGGTTTCTCGTTTTTTTGGGACCGAACTTGATCTCCTGGTGTACAAAAAAACAACCCAAGGTCTCTCGGTCCTCGACTGAAGCTGAATACCGCGCCCTTGCTCTTCTTGCTGCTGAGACCATGTGGGTCACATATATTCTTCGCGAACTCCGCGCCACTCACACTGTTCCTGCTCTCTATTGTGACAACAAATCAACCATCTGTGTAGCCAAGAATTCCGTCCTACACACCAGAATGAAGCATGTTGATACCGATTGTCTCTTTGTTCGCGATGAAGTTCAGGCCGGCACCATGACTGTGCAGTATGTACCCACTGAAGAACAACCGGCTGATATTCTTACCAAGCCTCTTCCGAGCCGACAGCACGATTACCTCAGTTCCAAGCTTCCGTTCGCTTCCGCTCAGCTCAGCTTGAGGGGGGATAATAACAGATAGTATTAAATAAATAGTATTAAATAATATTAGTATTTACTGTGTACTAATCCTAGTCCTATTAGGATTAGTACTCCTTAATCCTAGTCCTATTAGGATTAGTACTCCTTCCTATATCTCCTATATATATCTCCCATGTATTCCCTTATTAGGTCAACACTTTAATACAATCAATATTCCTTCATATATACTAAAAGTTCTATTCTTTTTGGAGAGAGAAAAAGTTTGAAGAACGCATAAATTTATCCTCCCCTACTGTGTTTCATTTTTATTGAATCTTAGTTAGATCCTGACTCTTAGTTTCATATCAAGAGAGCTTGTTGATTCATTAGAACAGTATCTTTTCGCACATATATATGTGGTGAAAATAGTTTTCGTAAGATTTCCTACATTCTTAAAGAATATTTTAAAACTTATTCTTGCAGAAAATTAATTACTACACAAATAAGGAAGAGCAGATATAAAAAGGGGTCTGTTTGGGTTTGTGATAATTCAAAGTTTTGTTGTCTTTGTTGTCTAAGGAATTAACACAGAATTGAACTTATTTGTGGGGGTTGTGTCAAGGTTAGTTGTGCAACTTCAATGCGAGGTGAAGCATTTTGCATTCATCTTAATATAAGGTATGTGACAATACTATATCTCTACCATTTTAATATATATTTGTATGGCAAATAGTCAATATACCTTTTAATGTTAAAGATGATTTAGATAAATGATAATTTCATTAAGTAAAAATAAATTTAACTAAATAGATGATATATTTATGTGTTCATTCCTCAAGTGAATCTTGTAGCTAATATGTAAAAGATGGGGTGTTAGATTTTGGTGGTAGCTAGATTGTTTTTGAGTTCTACACATAGTCGCGGATCCAACTCTCTAGATGGGGGTGCGCGTGCAACCGTTAACTTTAAAAATCATGTATATATATATATATATATATATGATAAATTGACAGAAATTAGTGTATAATTAACAGCGCACCCATGAAAAGCATATGAGAGTCATTGTGCTATAGGTATACAAGCTAGAGAATCCACCCGCGAGACCTAGATTTGAATCTAGGCAGAGTGTTTATTTTACTGCTTTTATTCTAAGTTTATCTTAGAGCTCATATTTGAGCTAAGGTAATATTGATGTACCCAAACTCTTTAAATCCTGATTGTGTACACCCAAATTGAAGAAGAAGAATATGCATGTGTTGCTGATTCTATAACTACTGATGTTCTTCGAATGTAAAAAGATCTTTCTATTAAACTCACATATAAATATTGGTATTATCTAGGTGGTTACTTGATATTAGTATTTGCGCAAGCTAAATTTATATGAAATTGTGAAAAAAGATTGAATAAAGATTTTATTTGAGTTTGGCAAGATGTTGATAAAAATTATAACACTTCTGTGGATAATGAGTTTGATTTTTTGTTTCTGCTTAATATTTCTAAGTGATAGATGAAAAAGTTGAGTTAGAATTATGCTTTTAAATATATTTTATATTAAGAAGGCGCAATGTATTAACTTTACTTTTTGAATATTTTCAAGTATAAAACTTGTGATGAAATTAAGTATATTAAGATATTACATGTTCGTGGTTATATAATATCTAAATTATTAGAAAAATTTTTGGATGCTAAGTCTTTTGTTAACTAATACAACTTTAAGACATTTTTTTTTTTGTATCATGATGTAATGGTTCATTGTATTGCAACTGTTATTGATGTCTCAGCATGCTTAGATGGTTCCACAGAAAATTAAGATGTTGCATTATATGAAAGCTTTGTGACATTGGTGAAAAGTGACACTTTTTAGTTGGTCTGAGAAACCATGGACTATTCACTTTATATCCTTCCATTTTGAAATTGCTCATGTGACTAGGCATTGTTGTATGATTGAAATATTTGATTAGGAGGAATAATGTGGCAGGTACTTGTTTTTGGCTCCGTTGGTAAGTTGAACCCTTATACTAATAAGGGGTGTGTAAAATCGAACCAAAAATTAAACAAAACTGCAAATCGAGTCAAATTGGAAAAAAACATGACTAGTGCTTGGTTGGCATTACAAAAAAATCCAACTATATTTGAGTTGGTTTGGTTTTAACTAAAAAAAATTAACCCGACACCAAATCAACCCTTATTATATGTATAATTTTAAAATTTTATTTTATACATAAAATTATTAACTTTGATATAATTTTTAAATACTTCTTATAGTTTTTCATAGCTTTTATCTTTCAATATATTATTTCAAGGTTGAAACTTAAAATTTCAAATGATTCAACAAAGATAATAGTCCACGGATGTTGGTAATTATAATACAACTTAAATTTAAAATCAAATTAATACTAATGCAAAAATAAAATCAATTCAACAAATGACAATAATATTGAATATTTGTTCTTTGGTTTTACATTGGTTTAGACAATTCAAATACATAATCTAATTTTAATTTTCTTTAATATTTATTCATGTAACAAATACTTATTAACCTTATTTTACGTGATTTAGTACTTTTAGATTATGATCATTTTCATCATGACTTGTTAATTTACAATATTTATTTTATGCGATTTCATCATTATTATTATTTTGTTCGATATTTTAGTGTCATTAATCATATCATATTTTGTGTTATTTTCTTAAGAAACACCTTAGATAGTTGTATTTTGGTAGGAATAAAGAAATATTTGAAGTACAAATAAATTATATTTCTGTATGAATACTTTACCCGAAAAAAACAAAAAAACCCTGGAAATTCAAAAAACCCAAAAAAATCCGAATAACCCGAGGTTGAAAAATCCAAATTTTATTGGTTTGGTTTGGTTTATACATTTAAAAATCCGACAAAAATAGTTTGATTTGATATTTAAAAAACATGAACTAAACCGGTCATGTACATCCCTAATACTAATTATTTATCAACTAAACCCTTAAATTCATTAAAACACAATAACCTCTTTCTCATCCTATGCATGTGCGTATGGTACACTCATTTGCACGTGAAATTTCCCGTTATTTTTACTGACCCGTAAGAAATTAAATATTAAACAAATAAAAAAAAAAGACGTACTTTGGCATATGCTGGAAATTCTGAACATTATTTTTGAAGGAACTATATGTAAGGCAAATCAACATCTAGATGTGTACCTTGTAATTTGCAGTGGAAGTCGTTGATTTTGCTTCTTTGGCAGGATTGCACTCATGTGTGCTTTAAATCACTAGGAAACAAAGATCTTTGTTCACAAACTAGAAGTCTTCTTTGTGTGTTGATTAATTTGTCTAGGATCACTAGTTTTTCCTCTACACTTTTGTTTCTCACATTTCCTCTCCAGCAATTTTCACGTTTTCATGTGCAGTTCAAAATACTCCCATTTGGAGTCTTTGAAGGAGAGGTTGAACATTTACTATGTAAATGTTCTGCCTTATCCTTTTAAAAGAAAGTATGTAAATTAATTAATTGGATAATGCATAAAGCAGATGGGGTCGGGTCGGTTCACATACCCACGACGCAAAACTTATATCTCCCACTTCGCCCATAGTGGACAAGACCTAAGTCAACATTGTATCAATCAGACAAACAATTCATATGACAAATGGTTCATTCGACCGGTGAGTAGGAAGAGCTTACCTTTAAGGTTTTACAAGCCCTACATAAGAATCCAATCACTTGATGAAAGAATTCACTACTATTTAAAGGACACTATCACTCATAATACCCTAGACGTTATTCACTACTTCAGTAGTTACTTATTCGATCCCTCAACTCTTAAAGAGGTGAACTCGAGTTCATGTTTGACTTTACACACACAATCACCCTAGAGTGTAATAGCCTACTTATGTATAAAAGTTGAATTGTTCATTTAATCATCTTCCATTTCTACTCGAATCTATCTATTCCATATAAACTGCTTTCCTAGACATGTACTGCATTACTGAATCGCTCATGGCTGTTAGTAACATGCTAAAGTAGCAACATGGATTTGAAACTTTCAATAAATAACAAAAGGTCAAAGGGTATTTTACTGAAAAGTCATTTTATCTTTTATTGGTCTCACACAATGAAAAAACAGGGAATATTCTTTCATGACCTATTGATGGCTTGACATACGTGGTATGAAACATGTGCTACGATGTTTACACCTTATATTGGTGTATATATCTCATTTTTTTAATTATACAATATCGTACAGACCTTGGTCTAAACACCCCTAGATGTTTAACCCTAGTTTCTCTCCTCTCTTCAGTGATCCTTAAACTCATTTTCTTAGAGAATTTTTTTTCTGGATCACAAAACAAGGTATATAATGCTTGTAAAACTCATCACATCACGTTTCCCGATGTAAGAGGTGATTGCTCGTCTGAAAGAGTCAATCTCCCAACTTGTTTTACACACCTTATATCTTACAAATTATCACATGTATACGTCATCTTAATATAAATTCTATAGTTTTATATAGAAGAGAATATCATAACAATAAATTCATTTTACAACACTGAAATATCATCATACTCTACGTAAACCTAGAGACTTAACATGCTTTTCAAACAAGTCTCTAGAGATGATCTTCGTAAAAGGATCAACTATCTTTTCACGTATAATAATGTATTACAAAATTATTTCTCCACTTACCACAACATTTCTCATAAAGTTATACTTGATATTGATGTATTTGGTCTTGTTGTGATACTAGGATCCTTTGTGTATGTAATAATCATTTGACTATCACAATATAGCATCATGGGACCCTTAGAATTCTTTGCAATACTCAAATGCTTAAAGAATCTCTTTAACCAAACAACTTCTTGTATGAAAAACGCACAAGCCACAAATTTAAATTTCATGGTTGAAAGAGCCATGCAAGTTTGTTTTTTTATTTTTTATGAAATATCACCACCATTTATAAGAAACATAACCGGATGTTGAATTTCTATCATCTCGGTCACCAGCCCAATCAGTATTTGTATAACCTCTTATGAATAAATATGATTCACATAGCATAGTGTATGATCTGCAGTTCGCTTCAGGTGTCAAAATTCTCTTTATTGATTTCCAATGATCTTTTCTAAAATTGGATTGATACCTGCTAACTAGACTCACGACATTAAAAATGTCTGGCGAGTACAATCATGGCATACATCAAACTCCCGACAACACTAGAATAAGAAACTTGAGACATGCCTTTCTTTTCTTTTTCATTCTTTGGACACATTTCAAGGCTTAAAGTTTCTCCTTTAGCTACGGGAGTATCCATGAATTTGTAACTATTTATTCGAAAATGTTCCAATATTTTCTTTTTATAAGATTTTTGAGATAAACTCAAATTTTTCATGGAACGATCTCTTTGGATGTTGACATCCAATATATAGTCTGTTTCACCCATATCTTTCATGTCAAATGATTTTTAAAGTCATGACTTGATAGTTTTACATACTCCAAATTATTTCCAGCCAATAAAATGTAATCTACGTAAAGAGAAAGAATTACAAAATTTCCATTGGAATTTTTCACATAGATTCAATGGTCTTCATCGATCATGGTAAAATCAAATGAAATCACCTCCTTATGAAATCTGAAATGTCATGGCTTGAAGATTACTTTAGGCCATAAATTGATCTTCTAATGTACATACTTTATTTTTTTGACCTTTAACAACAAAACCTACTGGTTGTTCCATTTCCTAGTTTAATTCTCTATTGAGAAAAGTGGTCTTCACATCCATTTGGTGTAATTCTAGATCTAAATGTGCAACAATTGTTAAAGGTAATCGTATGGAAGTAAACTTCACAACTAGTGAAGAAGTTTGTTCATAGTCCATTCCAACTTTTTGAGTAAAACCTTTTTGCCACCAAACGTGCTTTGTGTCTTTCTACTGACCCATCCTATTTGGGTTTAACTGATACATTTATTCCCAATAGATTTACGTTCCTTGGGATGGTCAACTAGATCCCAAACTTTATTGGTTTTCATGGACAAAAATTATCGTACAACCAATTTTCAGATCGCTATTAAATAGAAACTTTTTTTCAAAAAATAAATATATAATTTATTTATTAGTAGGACAAGTAATCCTATATATTTCATGAGTCACAATCAAATAGGGTTCTGAATCCTATTTACCATATAATTAATCCACATTCAAGCGTCCAAAAAAAAATTAACATCTTCCAATTTTTTTCTATTCACTAATTTTTCTAAAAGATAGTCTCAATTTTATTATTCATCAACATACACAGTAAATACACAAGGAAGACGCACATAATGAGATCAATAGCGATCGCTTTGATACCATTGAAGGAATTATAAGGTAAATCAATATCTATATGTACCTTGTAATTAGCAGCGAAGGTAATATTGGGCTACTGCCCATGTTCCAGCCAAAGTCCCATGGCCTAATTCTACTTGGAAAAGCATTAGAATTATTCTCTTTATTTGGTTTCCAATTCTATTAGGAAAAGGATTGAAATAGTAATCCTATTTGTAGTTGGTTTTGACTTTGTAAGGAAAAGCACAACTCTATAAATAGAGGATTGTATTGAGAGAATAATTAATTGCTCATTGGTATTGTCTTTTAAAGACATTAGAACATAAGAGAGGTTTTTGAGAGAGCTTTCAACAAGAGAAAAAGAGAGAAAGTTTCTTTTGCTGCAGTCTTTTTCTCCGACCAACAACGTTCAGATCGTGTTCCCGATTAACTAACCTTTGGATCGGGCTAAAATATGGAATGAGTGTTTCTGACATCTTGGTGGTTGATTTGTACGGTGGAGATCGGATTCGGAGGTCAGCAAGATCCTGCTTTATGCCCCAAACAGAAGCTGAGTTTGGGTGGTGTTTCTTTCTATTTATCTTTTGTTGGTGTAGCTATTGTTTGTTCTCTTTTTGCACTTGTTGTGTATCCATTAGAAGAATATTTGTAACTCTCTTATTGGCATAGTGAAGCAATTCGGATCTTGTTGATCCCATGGTGTTTACCTTCGGTTTGAAGGGTTTTTCCACGTTAAACTTGGTGTTCTTTATTGTTAGATTTTCGGTTTAATCTTTTGTCACATCAACTGGTATCAGAGCTAAGGTTATCTATATGGAGGGGAATATGAGCAAGATGGTATGTCTAAACGGAAGAAACTACAGCATATGGAAAAGCAAGATGAAAGATCTATTGTTCGTGAAGAAGATACATCTTCCAGTTTTTTCTGCTCATAAACTCGAGAATGTGACCGATGAAAATTGGTAATTTGAGCACCAACAAGTATGTGGATATATAAGACAATGGGTTGAAGATAATGTTCGCAACCATATTGTGAATGAGACACATGCTAGAACATTGTGGGAAAAGTTGGAGACGCTTTACGCTTCAAAAACTGGCAATAACAAGTTGTTCTTGTTAAAGCAATTGATGACCTTTAAATTAAAGGAGCGCAGTCCTATTCTTGATCATATAAATGATTTTCAGGGTATTCTTGATCAGCTCTCAGGAATGGGTGTGAGTTTTGATGATGAAATACAAGGACTTTTTCTTCTTAATACTCTACCAGATTCTTGGGAAACTCTTCGTGTTTCTTTAACAAATTCTGCTACTGGTGGAAAGGTGACTATGGAATATGAAAAGAGTGGTGTGTTGAATGAAGAGGTTAGAAGAAAATCTCAAGACACATCTTCACATTCAGATGTTCCATATACAGAAGATCGAGGGAGACATAAGACAAGAGATCCGAGAAGTAGAGGTAAAAGCAGAAGCAAGTCAAAATTCAAGAACCCAAATATTAGATGTTATCATTGTGGAAAGAAAGGACATATTAAAGTATTTTGTAAACAATTGAAGCAAGATCTTAAAGAAGGGAAGAAGGAAGAAAACAACTAAAATAATGTTGTTGCTGTTGTCCAAGATGGCCTTCTCTTCGCTTGTGATAAAGACGTCATCAATTTTGTATCTCAAGATACAAGTTGGATAGTAGATTCTGGAGCCACATCACATGTCACACAAAGAAAAGACTTCTTTCATCTTATACTTTTGTTAAATCTGAGGTGTTAAAGATGGGTAATGCTGGTGAGGTTAAGGTGTTTGGTGTTGGCACTGTTTGTTTGAAAATCAATACCGGTTCAACGTTGGTCCTTCAGAATGTCAAGCATGCTCCAGACATTCCCTTAAATTTGATCTCTGTAGGATAACTAGATGATGATGGCTATCATAATGACTTGTGCAATGGTCAATGGAATCTCACCGATGTTCCAAACAGAGTTTTGTTTGATAGGGATGTTTCTTATGATCACTTGAAAGTGTTTGGGTGTAAAGCTTGTGTGCATGTTCCAAAAGATGAGAGGTCGAAATTGGATGTTAAAACTAAGCAATGTATCTTCATTGGTTATGGTCAAGATGAGTTTGGATATCGCTTTTATGATCCAATTGATAAGAAACTCATTAGAAGTCGTGATGTTGTGTTCTTTGAAGATCAAACTATTGAAGATATTGACAAGACTGAGAAACTAGATTCTCATACTGATGAGAGCTTAGTTGATGTTGATCCAATTCCTATTATTGATACATCTTCTGCACATGAGGGAACCCAAGGTAATGATCAAGATAATGATGAGAGCGTAGATCATATAATTGTTCCTACCAATGATGTTGTGGTTGATAATCAACCAACTCATGTTGGGATGACCTCTTCGGATGCTCCAGAAACCTCTTGTAGAAGATCTACTAGAGAGAAGCGAAGCTCAACACGTTATTCTCATGGTGAGTATATTCTATTGACTAATATGGGAGAACCTGAAGGTTATGATGAAGTCATGTTAGATACTCATAGAGATAAGTGGAAAGAACTCATCGTAGACAATCATGAGTTTTGTAGAAGTGCGGCAGGCATGAAGCCTACCAAGAGATCCTCCGCTTGAAGTCCATTTGGCCCATTGGCTGGAGGGGGAGTTTGTTGGGCTATTGCCCATGTTCCAGCCAAAGGTCCATGGCCTAATCCTACTTGGAAAAGGATTGGAATTATTCTCTTTATTTGGTTTCCAATTCTATTAGGAAAAGGATTGGAATAGTAATCCTATTTGTAGTTGGTTTTGGCTTTGTAAGGAAAAGCACAACTCTATAAATAGAGGATTGTATTGAGAGAATAATTAATTACTCATTGGTATTGTCTTTTAAAGACATTAGAACATAAGAGAGGTTTTTGAGAGAGCTTTCAACAAGAGAAAAAGAGAGAAAGAAAAAGGTTCTTTTGCTGCAGTCTTTTTCTCCGACCAGCAACGTTCAGATCGTGTTTCCCGATTAACTAACAGTTGGATCGGGCTGAAATTTGGACTGATTGTTCCTGACATCTTGGTGGTTAATTTGAACGGTGGAGATTGGATTCGGAGGTCAGAAAGATCCTGTTTTAGGTCCCGAACAAAAGCTGGGTTTGGGTGGTGTTTCTTTCTATTTATCTTTTGTTGGTGTAGCTATTGTTTGTTCTCTTTTGACACTCGTTGTGTAGCCATTAGAATAATATTTGTAACTCTCTTATTGGTATAGTGAATCAATTCGGATCTTGTCGATCCCGTGGTGTTTACCTTCGGTTTGAAGGGTTTTTCCACGTTAAACTTGGTGTTCTTTATTGTTAGATTTTTGGTTTCATCTTTTGTCACAACAGGTAACTGATTTTGCTTCTTTTACAAGATTGCACTCAAGCCCTCTTTGAATCACCAAGAAACAAGATGTTTGTTCACAAACTAGAAGTCTTCTTTATGTGTTGATTAATATGTCTAGGATCACTAGTTTTTCCTTTACTATGTTGTTTCTCACATTTTCTCTCCGGACTTTTCACGTTTTCATGTTCAATTCAGTATACTCCCACTTGGAGTCTTTTAAGGAGAAATTGAACAGTTACTATGTAATTTTTTTGCCTTATCCTTTTAAAAGAAATTATCTAAATTAATTAATTAATTAGTTAGATAAGACATAAAATAAATCGGATCGGGTCGATCTACATGGGCGACCCACGACCCAAAACTTACAATTTATTCCTTTTATCTTTCTCTCAAATCGAGCATCAAATCAATGTCAAGTGGGTGGAATTCTTACATGTTTGACTTGAAATTCACACTATTGGTTCACTAACACAAACCCCAAAAATCTACATGACAATTTTAAATTTATTTCATAAATTCACAATATCCAATTTGTATTCTTAAAGATTCATCAAGCTTATCAATGAATCTTTTCATTTTTCAATACCCAAAATAACCAAGGAATATACACGAAATTGAGAATTTGAAAGTTGAAATACGACAAAACCAAAAAAAAGACTAGGATTGACGTTGATTTGCCACTAAAAAAGAAGAATTTTGAGAAAGTATTTTGGGGTGGGACAGTGGGTGGGAGGGGATGGGGGG
>NC_028646.1:54396826-54401845 GCF_001406875.1 Solanum pennellii | reverse complement strand
GGGGGGGGGGTGACTTTGAAGTAGACAACTTTCTCTTTCTTGTTTATGGGCGTTTTCAATTTTTTAAAAATAATTTTAATATTTTTTTTCATATAAATATTATACTGACTTGCGTTGAAATGTGGATCATTAATTCAAGTCACCAATTTTAATGTCATATGTGTTCGGTCAATTGTCAGAGGTGTTTAAAATATTGTGTTTCAGAAAGTTTAAGGGTTCAATTGGCAAAGTCGAAAGTATAAGGGTCCAACTTATAAATGAATTCAAGTACAAGGATCTCTCTAGCCATTCTTCAATTTAAAAATGTGGCGGTGTTTTCTAAGGTTATGATTTATAAGCCTAAGGAATGAAATATAAGATTTAAGGTTTTGATTGATGCTTATGAATGCTGCTTATACAAATTTGTGGTAATTAATAGTGATGTTATTGTATGCAACGATTATAGTTGAAAAAATAAATGTGTTCACTCCGTTGAAGAACGTTTTATTAATTTATGATGATATGAATTTTGTACTTCAATAAAAGTGTATGATGATACGATGTGAATCTCAAAATTTATAAGTGATTATGAGCTATGATTGGTATGGTGTCATAATAACATGAAAAATCAACTACATAGAATTAGGTATTTTGGAGTTGGTTAAAGAGGAGACTAAATAGTAAAAGAACTCTGAGTGGTTATATATATTCTGATTGCCAAATATTAAGTTATAATGAAAAATAGATTTTTTTATTGGCGATTCGAGACACAAAATTATTAAATACTGTAGTGAACTGAATTATTTTATAAATAAATTATGTTTATAGTCGAAGGCGAATCTAATCAATTCACTAACTAAATGAAAACATCGAGGGGGATAAAATTGTTGTCGTTTGAGAAAGTCAACAATGATGATAATCAAACATATATGATTGGAGATCTCATGAATTAGGTTCATATAGATAATAACACTACATCAAAATTGATCATTAGCGGCAATCAATTCTTAATTACCACTAAATATGTAGTTTTAGTGGCAATTAACACTCTTTGCACATGTCCCTAAAGCTTTTAGCGGCATTTGTTCTAATGACACTTAACAAATACTGATAAAGACGTAAGTACTCTATATTAATGCCAATATTTATTATCGACAAAAGTTATTTTTGTCGTAGTTTAACAAGTCATTAGCTGATTAAGTAAGCATTATGAAGTTATGCCTCTCCTATGATATGTGAATATAGTGTAACAGTCTGCAAGATAAAGTGAGGTTGAGTTAAGCTCTTAATCCAAATGATATCTTTTATAGATGTATTGCATTACATAATACACTTGATCATTATACCTATATGAGTGTGGAGTGTTATCATTTCTATGAAATTGTGAAAATAATTCTAGAGCACTCACGAAATTAGGACACACAGATGGTTTCTAGTGCAAAACCACGACAATGATAAAGATTGTGTGAATATGTTGTGATTGAATAAAACTCCAAGCTAACAAAATAATTTTAGGTTCATAGAAGTTCTAAATTTCACCAATTATTAATGAAGTTTATTTTGATGATCTAAAAATGGACGTGAAGACACTCCTCATTCCCACCAAGACAGCTCAGCCTCAACCCAACTAAATAAAAGGAAGTGTTGAAAAGAACAAGAACAAGATAAAAGCGAAAAAACTCATTCATTTTATTAAAACTCCCAAAATCTGATTGTCACATGTACAGGACACTAATACATAAAGTATGGAAAAGAAAATAAATACATGTCTCAAGTCTTTGTTTGCCACATAGGAAAAAGCATAACTAAAAAGAAAAGAGAGATCATCGGAACGAGAAATAACTACCTCTCAAGTCCTTCAACAAGCCTCCTAATGGAAAAAGAAGAAGAGAAATCATATGGTACCTGGCTCGGAATCTATCCAAGTGTAGAAACAATAAATGAGTACCAAACAACATGGTACTCAGAAAGTAACCTGATAAACAAAGCAAACTAGCTAGAAATCATATACAACTTTCATTCCAACCGAACCCCCTCAAACTACAAGTTGCATAAAAATAAGTCCAATCTAACTATTTCACAATACACATCTCACAAGGCTTATAATCACCGTTCAACACTCACATATCAACAACCAACATATATCAAGTATGCCAATCACAAGTAACAATTAGTTCAATAACAAGTAACACGTAGATTAGTCACAAGTAACACTTATATTAAGCACACTTATCAAATGCATCAAATCATAATAGCACCTCGTGCCAGAACTATTTTTCCATTTGTCATAATAGCAGTAGCCGGAACTATTTTCCATCGGCTTTATGTCACATCACTAGCCGAAACCATTTTCTATTAGCTTTATATCACATCACTAGTCAGAATGATTTCTCGTCGGCTTTATATCATATCAATAGCCGAAACCATTTCTCATCGTCTTAATATTACATCATTATCCACAACAATTTTACATTAGCATTATATCACATCACTTGTCGGAACTATTTTCATTCAGTATAATATAACTAGAAAGAACCATACATTTTCCATTGACTTTATATCACATGTCTCAACACGGTGTAGAACAATCAATGCATATGAACAATTTCACAACATAAGGAAGATATCACAATTCAAGTAATTCAAATCCACGTTCATGCAATCAAAGCATTTTATCGATCAATCAAATAGGATTCGCAACAAAGCAATTCACAAGCATTATGATCAACACGTTGCCTTTTCATTAACAATGAACCAATCACCTCATTTCATTACTCCTATACAGACAAAATGAAGGGTATACACGATTCTAGTAGATTTACAAGGTTTAGGAGTTCACTTGTCCTTATTCAATCAAAAGTCACTCCAAGACTTGAGTCTTTGCTTTTCGAAAAACGTCAAAAATCCACACAATCTAATTCAATAAAGTATTCACCATAAGATTATGGAAATAACAATACCCAATTCATGTTCTTTGAAATATGGTCCATTTAACTCACAACCAAATTCCAAATATGAGGTTTAAATCCAAAAATCTTTTCTTGAAAACATTATCCAAGACATTTTGAACTCATTTGTGAAACCCATTTCGAAAGAGGATTACAAATTAGTTCACAAGTACCATTTAGTTTACAACTCATGTTCTTGAAAAACCTTTTAATTTGTCAATAAAAGTCTCAAGTTTTAATGTTAGATTCCAAAAATAATAAAAAAGAAATAAAGTTTCAGGGTCACAAAATCTTATCCAAAAGATTTGACACAAAACATTTCCTCCAAATCTCCTCCAAGGGTTTTCTCAAGCTTAAAAATGGAAAATAGGGCTAAAATTCCAAAATTTACAAGTCATCAACCCCCTCTGATGTCATTTCAAGGAAAAGGGGTTTGCTGGGGACCTTCACTTTCACGAACATCGTGATTGTGACCCATGTTTCACTTGACCAAACCCTGCCTAATAGAGGCCCGTCGCTTCCACAACTAGGGTTTATCTTTTGGGAACATCGTGATTGCGAGGCACCCTTTGTGCACCAACATAAGGAAAATCAAACAACTCTCAAAACATTGAAAGGACATTCACGATTCGTTCAAAACCTCGTACATAAAAATCATATATACAAATTGACTATACTTAATGTTCCAAACTCAATTGAAACATCGAAATATAAATCCAAGATTTCTTGACTTGAATCCGTGAAAGTCACGAGAAACTAACATAACGCCTAAAAAGACAAAAATCATCCCGAAACCTCTGAGAATTCAAGTAAGACCTCACTTAGGCCTAATATCATTTCCAAATCCAATAGAGCTCTCGATATTCTGGTCTGAGTATTCGATATCTGAATAAGTGAGCATTTTAAATTGAATAGATAGTGAGAGTTGATCAAAGTCAACTCAAAGGCTAAAATTTCACAAATTTCAAACTTAGGACCTCAAATTCTCAAAAGGACTCTGAATCTAAATACGAAAACTTTCATAGTTTAGATTTCCCATTCTTGGACCGATGAAATTGACAAAATTTCATTATGATACTCAAAACTCATAAAGACTTTGAAAAACACTCGAAACACTTTTAAACAACCTTACCCTTTCAAACTTAAAACTTACAAAATCACCACTTTTTACTCTAATTTTTGAAACCAAATTTCACAAGTCAATAAAAAATAACTCAGGGTCAATATGGGGAGGGACAAAATGATAAATTTACAGAAATTACCAAAAATGACCAACTGGGTCATTACATTTATATTTGATTTTATATAGGTCTGGTTCATAGTCGATGGCCACCTAATTCGATGCAATGTACTCATATGTGAAAACAAAGACAAATTTCTCATCTCATTCTATTCCTTTTATAGGTATATATTTTTTAAAGTTTTGTAGGGGATTGTTGAAATAATAATTCTAGTATCTAAAAAAGAAGTATTCATGTCATTATATATGTTCATTTAATTGTATTTGTTAGCAAATATTTAATATGTTAATTATTCTAACGTATTTCTAATGACTATTAAATGCCATTTATAGTCTTGTTTGACCTTTCTCCTGACATATATATTGTCTATAATGTTACTTGTCTAATTGTGACATCAATTGGAAACACATCCTTTATTCTTATTTTGATGGTTGGAGCTATTTATTCTCCTCTATTGTGCTAGATTTTTATTTTGCTGAATACTTTTAGACCATGGCTCATAATTTTATACTAAAAGAGCTAGTTGAATCTTGGGGATACATCCATATCGGATAAAATGTATTTAAGGACAGTGTCCGGCACAATTCAAGCTTTTATGAATTTCATACAACTATTCATTGTGAAAGTATTGTCAGTAACATTTCCGACATAATTTACAAAGACTTCGTATAATAAATGTGGTATATGCAATAAGGAAATGTTGTTGCAGTCCGTTTTTATTAATGGTGATATTCATGTTAATCGTGGTGACAGTAATAATGACGACAAAATTGATGCAACTACTGGTGTTTGTGATGGTTGTAGCCTTGCTTAATAAGTAGTGGTATTAGTAAGACAATTAAAGGGAGGGG
>NC_028646.1:54382000-54396285 GCF_001406875.1 Solanum pennellii | reverse complement strand
GCGGGGGCGGGGGTGGGAGGTGGGGCGAGGAGGAGGATATGATATGGAGTGATTAATATTATTGCTATGGTATTTTATTATTTTATTGTCTAATTTGCTTCGTTTATTATATTATGGTTACTGCTATTGTAATTTTCCCCATTTTATTCTATATGCCCTATAACAAATGCATATTATGGTCTCATTTGTTTTCATTAATATTAAGACGTCTAAATCTGAATATATATCTAAATATTAAGATGTGCATTAAGATCTAGATGTGTAAATCTGAATAAACATCTGATTATTAAGATGTTGTCTCTGAATTTGAACACTGAATTATTGAGACTGTTTGTTTTTAATATCTGAATGCGCATATGAAATTAAACGCTATACCAAAAAAATATTATAAAAATCTCATGTTAGTAAAATATTTTTTTTTTATATAAAATAATATTTTGAATATTTTAAACGGAACAAGGTAATATGATTTATCTTTTAAGAATTTAACATCAAGTTACATCCTTAATATGACTATTTTGTGCACTTAAAAACTTTGAAAATCTAAGATAATGCAATGTAAAATAGTTTATATAGAGTAGTAAATATATTGTTTAGGAAAATATTTTATTTTATAATAGACATTTATTATTATTATCGATCAAATAACTACTATTTTTTATTTTCAAAAAGCGTGCTAAATATTATATGATGGGAGTGATTATCAATTCAAATATATTGATTAATTTATGAAAGTAAAAAACGTACATTATGTTAATAAGATAAATGAAATTATAACGGTAAGCATGTAATCAACATTGATTAAATAAGAAAACAACTGTTATGAGTTGTTGTGATGTAGGTGAATTAAGAAAGGAGTCTTATTTTTGTCTGAATGGTTTTAAGAGTGTGTTACAGATCTAATTAATTCAGATATGTTCAAACCCGTTAAGAGGCTTATAAGAAAATAAAAAAAAACAAAAGAACTTAATGAACATAATCTAAATAATTAAGATTCAGCCCTTACAAATAAACACACTTTATGAGGCGAATCTGATTGATTAAGATTCAAATCCCTATTCAATGCAAATAAATGAGACCTATGCTTAATTACACATAGATATAAATGCTAATATTATTTTATTGAATATTTGGAGTTGAGTGTTGTTTAGATATTCACTAGAAAAAAGGTCATTAAGGTAATTGAAAGCAACAAGTGACGAAACAAATTTTGACTGCTATCATGATCGAAATTCAATTTAAACTTTGACTTCATTAGCAATGTTGTAATACTTAATAGAATTTTCCTCTCAAATATGACATAAAAGTTGAACTACATATTATAACGAAATATTATCCACTTTGTATGGTACTCGCATTGAACCCCGACTCGCATCGATGTTGTTGTTATTATTATTAGTATTATCGTTGTTGTTTTATGCAGTAAGAGTAGACATTGATAAGGAATATCCATATATTCATAATATGCTTCATGTATCAAGAAGTTGTTGCTTGCTCCTCCCAGTGACTCGAGTTTTAGTTCTTTTTGGTTAGCACCAAATTGTTCTTCACCTTCACTATGGTTATCTCAGATACTTCTTACGGTATCATTCCTCCATATCTCTAGATTGTATCTGTAATTCATTCATACTATAAAAAAATAATTCTATCTCTATGCAATGGATACTAGTTACTACCTATTTGTTTGCATTAAAATTGTTGAACTGATCAAATTCTTTTAATTATTTTTCACTGCAGGGAATATAGTGGCGTTGCTTATTGCTGTTGCTATAGTTTTTTGTTGTCAAAGTCAGCTGACCGCTGAAACACCTAATGTTGTTGTTTCTCAATATGGGACCGGAGATTTCACGACTATTGCTGGAGCAATACTAGCAGCCCCGAATAAGAGTGTCCAACCATACTATATCAAGATTAAACAAGGCATATATCGGGAATACATTCGAGTTGAAAAAGAAAAGACTAATATAGTATTGATTGGAGAGGGAATGGGTACTACAATAATAACGGGTAATAGAAGTTTCAATAAAGGCAATAAAATTGATGACACTGCAACAGTGGGTAAGTCTCTCTATATACTTGGGGATTTGATTGATTTGTTGAATTGTAATTCTTTGTTCTTATTTTGTTTGTAGGGGTTTTTGGAAGTGGCTTCACAGCCCAAGACATCACCTTTAGGAATGATGCTGGACCCGGAAAGTATCAAGCAATGGCATTAATAGTAGAAGCAGATTTGGCTTCTTTCTATAGATGTCGCTTTGATGGGTATCAAGATACTCTATATGCCAAAATGAACAATCAATTTTATCGTGATTGTGAAATTTATGGCACGATAGACTTCATTTGCGGTAACGCAAAGGCCCTATTCCAAAACTGCTTAATTAAAGCACATATTCCATTGGCCATGCAGTACAACACAATTATAGCACAAAAGAGAGAGTTTGAGAAAGATGCAACTGGAATAGTGCTTCAAAATTGCACTATAAAGGCTAGCCGAGATTTGGAGAAAATGGATAACGTCATCACCTATTTAGGTCGACCATGGGGTATATTCTCTAGGACAGTGGTCATGGAAAGTTTCATTGACCACTTGATAAGTCCTAGAGGATGGATTGAATGGATTGAACCTGGAAAAAAATCCATTGTTCGTCGTCATCCGTATTTTCTGGAGTACAAAAATAGAGGACCAGGTGCTGCTACCCAGAAACGTGTGACATGGGCATCCCACACAATGAATCCGAACATTGCATCAACTTTCACAGTTAGGAATTTTATAAATGGTGACTAGTGGATTCCCGCCAATATCCCTTATTATTTAGACTTTTCTTAAACAATATTAGGGTTGTTTTCGTTCTACTTATCATATTACAAAAATAGTCAGTATATGTACCTATCTTGTTGCATCAAATTTTCTTGGTACATGTTTCAGATAAACAAGAAATAGCAATGTGTTTTATGAAGGAACAAACTATTTGACTGCTTGGAACTTCTTTCCCATACTCTGTTTCCCCCATTCTGCTTTTGTTTGTACCTTAAGTAATTTTTTCCCCTGTTTATTAACCATCAAGAATTCTGATAGTACAAACTAATTTGGATTAGCAACTAGCGTAATTATATATCTCCACTGAGCCTGGAGGGTTCTTCATACACATGACTTTGACACCTTTGATTAGTAATGGAATGATCCTTATTGACGGAGCTAAGTATAGGAAAATGTAATTAACCCCAATTGTTTTTGATCATTTGTTCAGAACTCATGAGTTGATCTTAAATTTTTAACGCTAGAAAATCAAATTTATATCTAACGGGTACAAGATCTTTAAGAGTTTGGAATATAACTTTTAAGATAGTTTGATGCAAAATATAAACTGTTAAGAAATAAGATGTATAAAGAACAATATAGATGTGAATAATCGAGAAAGGAATCTGGAAACACAATTAATGACACACAATGTAACGTGGAAACCTAAGTCGGGCAAAACCACGGGTAACGACGAGCAAATTCACTATGTTGAAAGTAGAGTACAATTCCAAGTTCTCCAAAACTCAAAAAAAAAATGAGGAAAAGAAAAAAGACAACTAAATTATTTTGTTTTTCTGACACAAAAAAATAGAAAATGCCCAGAAAAATAGGCTCCACTATGTGACACAAAGAAATAGAAAATGCCCAAAAAAATAGGCTCTACTTTCAATGAAAACAGGTGTGCATTTACTGCACCATAATCCCTTGATTTAGCAAAAACTACCAACATTCGTGTCACGATCCGACTTTTTGAGTCATAATGACACCTACTATAACCCAACAGTAGGTAAGTCAATCCATACCCAGGATGACAAGTAATGAGTACAAGGGCAGAACTAACTAGAAAATAACACTACCGTTCCAGAATCTTGAAGTAACGAATACAAAGTTGTCTAATATGAAAAAAATACAAGTACCAAAAGTAGAAGACAACAAGTTATATCAAAGGAAAATGACCAACTAACAAACATACAGATGGATACAGGATTATCCAAAACGCCAAGTGCTCACCGTTGTCTTAAATAATTAAAACATGCAAAAGATGGCACGAGCGATCACCACTAATAGTTTGTACTAGGACTTGCATCATAAAAAAATTCAAAGTGTAGCATGAATACCAAAACAAAGGTACTCAGTTGACATCATATGCCAACTGAGCAAAGAAAGCTAAAACACAATTAGAAAATATAGACTCTAGACACAAAAAAAGGTCCAAGCAGATAAAAAAACGCACATGTGCATACCAAAAGTAAATCTAAGTACAAGTAAACTAAACATAATAGGACCCCGTAAATCCCAAAGGTATTCTCGCGTGCAAGTGTAAAAAATCCCGAATAGACCCCATAAGCAATACAGATACATAACAACTAGGACTATAAGAGTAAAGTGTCTCAATCCACATTGACGTAGGAGGCAATAATAAGGCTTGTGATTCTAACACTAGTCTACCAAGACTAAGGCAAAAAATGCTCTAAATAACATGCAATAATGCAAGTAATTCACAACAACATACATAAAACCCAACCTAGCATGGTACTACCTCGAAACCGTGGTGATCAATCTTAAAACATTGTTCCTAAGAAAGAAAGCAAGAATAACTAGCTACCTGCCTCCAATTCACACTAATAATCATGAATTTACACATTCAAGCTCAGTCAATTTAAAAGGGAAGTCGTAGGTTACATGTAGGCCGGTCATACAAAGTAGTCAAAATCACAATGCCAAAGTTTTTACTTCTGAATGACCTCCAAACATTGCTAGACTATAAAAAAATAAGATCACAACACCGATATTGTCGTTTGGACACAAAAGACTTTTAAAACAGAAATGGACCGATGTTGGTGTCAAACGGAAATCGTGGGACTCGCACTAGAATTTATAGAATTGACTTTGTATAAAGATCCTAAAATATGCATGTAATTGTGTTCCAAAATTGAACACAATCCCATGTCCTAATCAATGAACAACACTTGCAAGAGTTTACAAATTAAGAAGAAAAAAAAAGAGGGACAACATCTTCAATGAAAAAAAAAAACTCAAATAAAGGTTCATAAACACAATCTGATCACTCCATCATGTAGCCTCGAAAATTATGGACGTGTGGGACTTTGAATCAATTTAATCGAAGTTGAAACGAGGGAGAAATTACTTTTTGAAAATAAGAACTGAAGCTGTAAATTAGCTATATAAATAGTAGATATCTGGTCGCTAAAAACCTATTTTAGGTAGCTAAAAGTATAATGTATGGTCGCTAACAATCTAAGGCAGATATCAGCACATCCCATGGTTTACGTAAACTCTGAATTCTCTGACGAGGTGTCCAGAACTCATTCAGAACCCCGTACACAAATAATGAGATATGCAACCCAACCAAATTTGAAATTCAACTGAGCAGCCAAAATTCTCATACAAGATCATCTCGACAAAAGTGGGCCCCACCCCAAACTCCATTTTAAGCCAGAATCTACAAGAGGCACAGAACTAGTTCAGAAGAGGCACAGAACAAGAGGCACAGAACTAGTTCAGAATCTACAAGAGGCACAGAACAAGAGGCACAGAACTAGTTCAGAATCTCGACAAAAGTGGGCCCCACCCCAAACTCCATTCTACACCAAACTCAACACTCTAGAATATTGATTAAAGTCAATATTAGGCCTTAACTTGAATGTTAAAATGTCTAATCACACAAAATCACACTAAAAGCCTCGAGAGTTCTGACGACCATATGACTAGCCTAAAACGACCTTTCAAAAATTGAGGAAACCATTAGAATTTGATTTTGAGGTCATCTTATTGAACTTTAAATCAAAACTAACAGTTTAAGATTCAAAGGCTCCTAAACACTTAAATTCACAAAAAATCCAAACGAATGACCAAGTGGCTGAATTGTTAGTCTCAACAAGTCATAAATGATTTAGGGTCACTATATGAATGATCTAAATGATGAAAAGGAGGCGTAAGCACATACATGACTTTATTCCACGGGTTTGGGATACCAATTGGAGAGCAATAACACCTTCTATATAAGGCCTCGAATGGGGTCATCTGAATGCTATATTGGTAGCAGTTATTGTACGCAAACTCCACAAAAGATAAGAATTGCTCCCACTATCCCTAAAACTACACAACACAAGCCCAGAAAATATTCTTAAAACATGAATAATATGCTCTGACTGAATATATTTGCTGGTGAAAGGTTCTTCTAAGGTCAATGGGAGTGCCAAACTCCTCCTAAAAGGTCCTTCGAAATATAGAAGTGTGCACCCCAATATAATATAATAGAGACCATCACACCATGCAGATGACCAACCTTTCGAACATAAATATGGCTAACCTCTCAGCACTGAATAAAAATGGAGCATGGAGGAAGTGTGCTAGCTTGGTCAATCGATCAACGATGAACCAAATATTGTCAAACACATTTATAAGTCTAAATCAAATCTACCACAATGTCTAGAGTTATAAGATCCACCTTTTACTCCAAACTGGGTAATATCTGAAACTCACCACCAAGTCTTTAGTGCTCGTCCTTCACCTACTGGTAAATTATGAAAAGGGACACATAATATATAATACCTTACCTCATGCTGCCCCACTAGTAATGCTACCTCAAGTAAGGATTCATTTTCACGGTGCTCGAATAGATAGAGTCTACAGAATCATGTGCCTTATGAAGTATCAGCTAGATCAAAACCCCAACTCTAGGAACACAAATACAACCTGAAAACCTTAAAATCCTATCTGAATATAAGGTAGTATGACTGGCATCACCGGATAACACCCGATATCGAAGTTCCACCAAGGTATTATCCTCAAACTGGCGATTACAGATCTGATCAAGTAAAGAGGACTGAACTCCCACATAGGCTAAAACACACCTAGAATCTAAAATATCTAAATAGATCACCTTATTATCTAAGGAATGAATGCCTAGAGAGAAAGTTCACTCCACGGTAGAGAAAGCTAGACTACCCACACTCACGGCCTTATAAATCAAGGCGTCTGCTACCACATTCTTCTTGCTTGGATGATAGAAAATAGAGATTCATAGTCCTTTAGAAGCTCAATCCACTGACATTTTCTGGAATTAAGATCCATCTAGATGATAATATACTTAAGATTCTGGTGCTAAGTGTAGATCTCACAACGAACCCCAACGGGTAGTGCCTAACTCTGAGTCATGAGTGGGGTATTTTCTCTCATGTATCCTAAGCTGCATTGGTGCATAAACCAGACTGACTGCATTGATACATAACCTAAACCAACATCAGATGTGGAACAATAGTTTGTGAAACACTCACCCTCAACTTTAATGAGTAAATATATTAGTGGTAGTTAGAAACTTCTTGAGCTTCTAAAAGCTCAGGTCACACTCCTTTGACTACACAAAAGGAACATCAAGGAGAGTGAACTGGGTCAGAGGTATTGCATTAGTGGAGAAGCCTTCCACAAACCATTTGTATTAACCTACTAATCTAACGAAACTCCAAATCTCTGTAACTAAAGTGGGCCTAGCCTAATCAAGGATAGCCTCAATTTTCACCGAATTTACCATGATGCCATCCTTTGACACAACATGAACAATAATTGTAAAAACCTAATCAAGAACACACACTTTGAGAAAGCATAAATCTGTTAATCCCTAAAAGTATGGACCATAATCTTGAGATGCTACGCATAATCAATCCTTCTATATGAGAATACAAAATGTCATTTGTGGACAAAGTTACAAACAAATAATGATATGGCCTAAGAACTCGTTTCATCAAGCCCATGAAGGCGTCAAGGGCATAAGTCAACCTAAAAAACATCACCAGAAACTCGTAGTTTCCATATCGAGTTCTAAATATGGTTTTAGGGATGTTTTCTTCCCTAATTCTAAATAGATAGTAATTGGATTTCAGCTCAATCATCGAAAACACAACAACACCCTAAAAATTGTCAAATAGATCATCAATCCTAGGCCTAGGGTAACGGTTCTACACAACTACCTTATTCAAATACATATAATAAATTCACATGCCCATCATACCATTTTTCTTCTTATTTACAAATAGAAGAAGAACTCCCCAAGGTGATACACTAGGCCCGATGAATGCTTTATGCAAGAGATCAGGAAGTTGAACACTGAGCTCTGCAGCATCCATCTTATATGACAGAATAGAAATGGGTTAATTTCCTTCCTCAGACCCAATAGGGAAATCAATAACATACTTTGAGGGTAAGTTAGATAGGTCGGTACGAGACACATCTATAAAATCACGGACAAATGGAATAGACTAAACTACAAGGACCTCTTTACTTGCATCCCACACATAATTAAAATAAGAGAAAAACCCGCGATCCACTAGCCTCTGAGTCCATACAAAAGATATAGCTTCAACCGATGTGGTACTACTAAAGTCTTGCCTGTAACACCTCGAAAATGACTTAGGTGAAAATAGAGCCTAACACTTGTGTCTTAAAGTTTTGAAGTCCAAAAATGGGTTGAAATGAGGTCAGGAGGCAGTGTTTAAAGTTTCATGAAGTTTGAAGGTCAAACGTCCAAGAACGTTCATGACGTTTGAAAGGTTTGCCTTGAAATGACCTTGTATGCCTTAGTATGTTTCGTCGAGTTTTGCATGTTCATTTTTGATGAAATTTATGTGAGAGGACCTAAGCTCGTATACAAACATATTAGGGTTGGAAACGTCCGTGCAAAAGTCCCCAAGGACCAACCAAGAGTCCTTGAGGAAGGACACACCATTTTGAGCCAAAAGCTGTCAAACAAGCCCAACCTACGGAAGGCAGTCGACGCCCCATAGGTGAGGGGCGTAGGTTGACACTTAGGCGTGCAAGCCTGAGCTTCCAAATTGAAGCCTCTGACCCAAAACACTGACCAACAGGATGGTCCATTTATTGGGTGATGCCCCGTAGGTGAGGCAACCGTCGATGGTCCTGCAATTCACTATGAAGTTTCGACCAATGCTAGGGGTATTTAGGTAATTCCCCTAGAATTCTGAAAATGAATTGGCGGTTTCCTAGGGGTGTTTTGGGTATTTCAAGTGGGTTTATAAGTCCTAAACACTATATGAATTCATTATTCCAAATCAAAACCCAAAATCTCTAAGAAACTCTCTAGAACTCTATTGAAGTCAAAACTCAAGATAGATCTTGGATTGAAGATTTCTTTGGTGATTCTTCATAAATTCTTCATCAAATTCGTGGTCTAGCATCAATTAAGGCATGACCTTCATCCTTGAATCTATTTCTTCAAGGAGCCAATATTCAAAGTGATTTCTAAAGTCTTTCAAAGATGAACTTGTACAATTTTGTAATCTATCCATGGGTTCTTGCATTAAATGTTTTAGATCATTGTATTGTTGTTAATTAGATTATTTTAACTTAAAATTTCTATGAGCCCGTGTAATTCATGTAACCCTAGATTTTACTACTTTATGAATGAATTGATTATGTCTTAATGCTATTGAATTCTTATGCAGTTTGATTAGGCCTATTGAATTATGA
The DNA here is from genome assembly GCF_001406875.1 of Solanum pennellii. NCBI lineage: Eukaryota > Viridiplantae > Streptophyta > Magnoliopsida > Solanales > Solanaceae > Solanum > Solanum pennellii. The sequence continues at coordinate 54,386,759 of NC_028646.1, read as the reverse complement.
TAGGATCATGCTAGAATTTTTAGTTGGATGCCCTAAATTCATAAATTCATGTTGAATTATATTTGGTTCATTGTATATTATAATTATTGGATTGAATTGATGATCATGACCATTGGTAAGGGCCTTTGAGTATTGTTTGGTTGAGTTGACTATGGATTGAAGTTGTGAGGTTGGAATCATTGTATGTTGACCTAACTTTATCTATATTATGTAGTCTAGTTCTTAGATGATGATGATCCTTGGTATGGTCTACTTATGGTGTTGATGCTTATGTGCTATACTTGTGACCAATGTGGCCTTGTCGGCATTACTTTATGAATTGTGAATCAATTTGGATTTATCATGTAATAACTTTATTATGTGGCTATTATGAATCTTGGTGACTTATGTGTTTATGTGGAGTCAAAACATGAGTTCTTATAGTTGATGATGTATGTCTCTAGTAGACTATGATATAGTCATTATACTGATTACTTGATGTTGAAGTATGATGTTTCATGATGAAGTATATGATACTTGTGATACTTAAATTGATGATACTATAGTAGTGAATAGGATGACCTATAGATGATGTTGGTTATGCCTATATGCTTCTAGAATTATATGCTATATGTGAAGTATGTGTGTGTCTTGTTTTGGTAGACTTGTGTCCCGTACATGATACATGTACAATGTGAATATGAGTTCTTGACTTAGTATGATAAAGATTCTTAGTCTTGTATGTGTGATTGATATGTGACCTTGAACATTGTTAAGAAGATCATTCATGTGGAACCTTCAACCTAGTTGGAAGGTTATGATATCCTTGAAGTTGAAAGTCGTTATGATATCCTTCTTGTGTGAATGGTGAACTTAGGGTTGATTACATGGAACAACATGAAATCATCCTCATGAAAGTCATTGTGCTATCCTCTTGGCTGTTGTAGGTAGCCCTAGTGGACCCTCTTTGGTAAGGTGTAATGTGATTGGGTTGTAAACTAGATATTGAACCTCTTCATGTACTCCTTCATTGAACTACTCTATGAGAACAAAGGCTAGCACCGATTGAGTATGGTTTGGGAAGTAGCTCTAGTTACGGATGAGACTAGAGTACAAAGAAACCCTTCATATTCCTTAATCACGTGCCTACATGGGATGTGTCCTAGTTCTACTATTGGCCCGTAGAACAAACCTTCAACAGAGTAGGTTCATGACTCCGGATTCCATAGCTAGTATGGTCTATTTCAGTTATTGTCTATTTTCATCATATGGGATACCAACTATTATTGAGAAATTCCATGAAATTTAGGTGGTGGTATGGGATGCTATCGAGACACTTCATGATTAGGCTTTCAAGATGTTAGTGAGTGAGTCTATAGGTATTCGCCAAAACCATTACTTGAATGTCCTAATGAGTTTAATGTCTATTAATGAACTAATGAAGATAATGACTTACAGTTAGAAAGCATGTTAATGAACAAGTACTTACCTAGAGTAGTTTAGGGTTGCTCAGCTAAGGTATGAAGGGGGAATATGAATGGTCACTTCATGTCTTACCTAGAAAAGTATTAAGAATGACTCTAGATAGGGAAAGTAAATTGATAAAGTATACATGATCTAAAATTAGGTAGTCTTAAGTATTATTTAGGTAATCTTGGAGAGGGGGTATGGGCATTCTCTTCTTGCATTACTTAAGAAAGTCTTTTGATAATCTTTGGGAAGAGAATGTTATTTATTATGTGAAGTGAGAATGATCTTATCTCTCTCTTAGGTGTGTGTGAAGGGATTGTATGGGCGGTCACTTCATAACTCACCCAAGTGAGCCTTGAAATTACCTTTGATAGGAGGATCTCATTTTTATGTGTTTTGTATGTGTTTTTGATGCTACAATGTGAAGTGTGAGTTTTATTGGAAGTTACAGTGTAAGCTTACTGTAATGTTTACTAAATTTGTATAAATTGCATATGGCCTGTGTTGTGTTCTAAATGTGATGTTTTGTGCTTAAATGTGGTTCTTATACTCTTAATGTGACGTTCTAATTAAAAAGAGCATATTTCTCATAAATGTACGTTTCTCATGGTTTTATGCATTAAGACATACTTAGTACATATATTTGTACTAATTCCATACATTTTGTTATATCTAAAGGTATAGGTGGAAGGTGAGAAGCGTCTTGAAGCAATGTTTGGAAACTAGGATTCTCTCAAGCAAGTTGAAGTATGTCCTCACTTGACTCGAAGGAATAACTATCTTTAGATCTCTTTTAATTCAATGTATTGTAATGGATTAAGTATTTCTATATTCGTATTGTATGTGCCGTGTCCCATGTATTCTTGAGTCTAAGATTGGCATATGTTGAGACTTAGTGTTTTCTATTATTTTTAATATGAAATATGTTTTAAGATATTTCGTGTGAAAAGTTTAATTCCGCACTACTTTTCGTACATGTATGCAATAATTATGTAAAAGGACTTCCTTTGAGAGTTCAAGTACGCCATGTCGCACTCAGAGAGTGACATATCTTCTAGGGTATGCTCTCAGGGTATGACATTTCCACACCACCGAGGGAATACCAAACATGACTATGGTAATAGTCTTAGAGAAATAATATAAAACCGCACGGTAGGGAGATAGTCATCCCAAGCCCAAAATCACATCAAAATCAAGACGATCAAGCAATATAAGGTCAGCGTAAGTATCATGCCCATAGATAGTAACTAAGCGAGATTGAAATACCTAATCCACTACTATAGAATCACTCACAAGTGGTGACACATGCAACGACACTCCCACATGCTCAAAACTCATACACATATGAGAAGCATAATAAACAGGAACATAAGAATCGGTAGAGCCTGAACCAAATAAAGCTAAGGTGGGTTGACGACACAAAATGAATCATACATGTGAGATGTCTCAGACTTTGCCCTCATTGAAAATGTATAGAAATTTACCTATCTACCTCTACCCTGGAGATCAATCCTATTACATAACATGCCTCCCTTGGACCTGCCAGAATACTTTGTTTTCCACTGCAATGATCCTGACCCTGACCTCAATCCTTAGATGGACTTGTTGCTAGCTGAGTTGGAAGTGCTTGAGAATCTACTTGTAAAGAAGGAGAGATCCGCCTACACATGGGACAATATCTAGACAAGTTGTCAAGCTCCCCACAGAAAGCAACCCGGATATGATTGACTCCTAAAAGATTGATGGACATAGCCTGAAGCACCAAATTGAGATCCATGACTTTGTCTAGATGCAACCTCACTCTAATTGTACCTGTCATCTTTTGAAGCATGTGATGAAACTTCAAAAAACTAACTGGGTTGACTCTACTGAAATGTTAATTGGTTCTTTCATATGAGTTCCTCTGACATGGAACCTAACTCACTATAGTTGCCTTCATATCTATCCCGCTTGTCACTGTTCAGAAACAAATGAACCATAGAGACTATATAGTGAGTCTCAATCCACAATTGAAGTCATAAACCACTAACAAAGCATTGAACTCTCCTCATTATTAGGTAGAATCACGGTATCATGCCAAGAGAGCTCATGAAACCTTGACTCAACTCTAAGACAATCATGGAGTACTAATCTAATATGGAGAACTGATTGTGAAGGTTTTCTCTCATACTGCGGGGGATAAATCTAGTCAAGAAAGCCAAAAAAACCCAGTCCAAGTGGTCGGAGGTGACCCAGCTAACCTGATCTCAATGAAGGTATGCCACCATTTACTTACTGGCCCATCTAGTTGAGAATTAGTGAAGTCATCTCCTCTAGACTCCAGCAAACCTAAAGTGTACAACCCCTTAAGGAAAGTAGTTAAAAACTCGTTGGCATCCTCAGTCACAACCCTAGAAACCCTCGATGGTTAAATTGTAAATATAGCATATCATAAACCAAAATACCTAAGATTAAACAAAGAAACTAGGAATAGTTTTTTTTGGAAAGAATAGGAAAAATCTGGAAAATTAAGTAAGTGTAAAAGTGAGTTTTTGGTCATTTTCAAACAGCCATAACTTCTAGCTCAGGATGAGTTAAGGCCTTTTCTTATATGGTTGGAAATACCTTGATGGTATCTTTCAAATACCACCGAGTTTGCAAAATTTTGGTATCGTATTAGGGAGATATGCCTATCGGAAGTTGGGTTGTTGGATCAAGGAAAATCCAATCCGGATTTTAGTAAGAGTAAAAAAGTCTTTCACCCTACTATTTCCTAATTTGTTCTAAGGGTTTATTAGGGGTAAAATTAAGTCTTAAGTCAGTTTTTAGAAGATTAAATACGCTTAGGGGTTGGGAGAAAAGAGACGAGAAGAAGGAGAAATTAGAAAAGACCAAGATTTCACCAAGATCATTAAGTGGGTTTTGTCAGGGTGATCCCTTTAAGGTATGTGAGATATTTTTGTGATAGGTTCTTACACGCACATGATAATATGTTTAATTTAGCACAATTATAGTAGATTGAATAATGAACATTGAGATATTTCTGTGATGGTTCATGGATATTAACGATCATACTTTTTAGATGATCACGTGAGTTTAGCCAGTGGATCCACTAGGTTGAGGATGTTCTATGCGACGACAAAGTATAGGATACTTCTGGCGACGTGGGTGACACGTTGTATCACCACTTAGGCTCATAGCGGGTGTTTTTGGTCAGAGGATCTCCCACAAAACTATATTACTTTCATATATAAGTTAATTTGAGTTGCTACTGCATTTTAGTTGATGAATTGAGTTGCTTTACTGTTTTATATATATATATATATATATA
>NC_028646.1:54312958-54381064 GCF_001406875.1 Solanum pennellii | reverse complement strand
TATATATATATATATCACATGTGCTTTAAATTGCTTTATATACATATACTGAGTTGAGTTATTCTTGGGTTGAGCAGAGCCAAGGTACGTTCATGTTATTCTCATCAAGCTTAAGTTGCTTTTTAGAATTCCAACTTTCATACTGATATATTCAATGCACTTATGCCAGTTGTCTTGCATCGTTTTATGATGTAGACGTAGGCAACCAAGATCAACATCCAGTGCCTCGTTGATCCAGTTTGAGCACTCAAAGTCATTGGTGACCCTCCTTGCATTTCGGAGGGTCCTTTTTATGCTTGTTAGACTTGTTTTTTTGTTACAATGTTGTGGAGTCTGTCCCAACATTCATCTTAGCATTTATAGAGGCTTCATACACAGATTGTTCAGCTGAGTCACTTTTATTTTAAATATGTCATTTTGAGACTGAATTTCCATTTTGGCTAAGATATTAATTTAAAGCATTTTATGAAAATTTTCTTGCTTTAATATTGAGTCGAGTTAATTCTTCCATTGAGTTAACTAGACCAGGGCAATGGTTCGCTCAAGAACAACAATGGTCATTCTGTGCCGACCACGTCCAGAATGTAGGCTCAGGGCGTGACAAACTTGGTATCTGAGCATAGAGTTCAAGAGTCCTAGGGATTCTATGAGCCCATGTCTCTAGAGTCTTAGTCATCATTCTGAAACGCGCCATATCTCTGATTAGGAGGCTATAAAATTTAGGAATTTCTCCCTTCTTTCATACTCACTTCGTAAGTTAGAGTTTATCTCTAAAAAATTTCCCTATAATTCGTGCTTATGCATGCTTCAGATCATCATGCCTCCACGAAGAGCAGTTAGAGGTCGACCAGCTAGAAGGAATGTCGAAGAACCAGAGGTACCTAATGCACCAAATATTCAACCTCAAGGATAAATCTCAAACGCTAAATTCCGTGAGAGTATGTGAATATTGAGTTAAGTTGTTACCAACCAAGTCGGGCAACAAAGAGGAGCTCGACAAGAAAGGGCTGATACTTCGAGAATTCTTGAGGATGAATCCCCCATGTTTTTCTAGTTCAAGCACTACTGAGGATCCAAAAAACTTTGTGGAAGAGTTGAAGAAGGTGTTTGAGGTGATGCATGTGGTTGATGTTGAAAGGGTTGAACTATCCACATATCAACTGAGAATATGGCTGGGACTTCATTCGATCGGTGGAAAAGGAACAGAGATGAGAATGCATGACATCCGAGTTGGGCTTGCTTTGAAGAAACATTCTTGGGGCATTTATTTATATACACAGGAACTAAAGGAAGCAAAGGTATGAGAGTTCCTTACTCTCCCAGGGAACTGAAAGAAGCAAAGGTACGAGAGTTCCTTACTCTAAAATAGGACTCCTTAAGCATTCATGAATATGGGTTGAAGTTCACCCAACTGTCTTGTTATGCTCCCGAGATGGTTAAGTATATGAGGAGCATAATGCGCTTGTTTGTTGTTGGATTGGATCGTGCTTCAAGCAAAGAAGTTAGGGCTGCAGTGTTGACTGTGGACATGGACATTTCAAGGTTAATGGTCTATCTGTAGCAGGTAGAGGAAGAGAAGCGTAGGGACATAGAGGAGTACAGGAATAAGAAAGCTAAGACTCGGCATGAATCTGGTCAACAGAAGGGTTGTTCAAGTCGACCACAATTTCAGAAACAAAAGGGCCATGCACCATCATGTGCTAGTGCACCTGCGCCCAGAAACAGAGGTGAGTATAATAGCCGAAATTCTAAGAACTTCAAGTCTAGACTAGCCCAATCCCAAGGTAGTGTGGAACAAGGAGGGAGTTGGGATCCTACATGTGCTAAGTGTGGTAGAAACCACCCCGGTTAATATTGTGATGACCAGGCAGGTTGCTTGAAGTGGGGTCAAGAGGGTCACTTCATGAGAGAGTATCCTAACTATAAGCAAAGTGTTATAAAACCAAGAAATAGATCTCAATCTTCATCAGTTGCTCCTACATATAGGACTGCACGTAGAGGAGCCACTTCTAGTAATGGTGGAGGCGCCAACCATCTCCATGCAATCACTAACTTCCAAGAGCAAGAGAACTCTCCAAATGTTTTCACAAGTATGATCAAAGTCATTACTTTTGATGTTTATGCTTTGTTAGACCCAGGAATAAGTTTATCTTTTATAACTCCATATGTTGCAAATCAGTTTGAGATCTTTCCTGAAAAACTTTGTGAACCCTTTTGTGTTTCTACACCTGTTGGGAGTCTATTCAAGCGGAAAGAGTCTATCGTGATTGTCCAATTTCCATCAATCACAAGAACACCATGGATGATCTAGTAGAGTTAGAAATTGTAGATTTTGATGTCATTCTAGGTATGTACTAGATTCATACCTGTTATGAATCAATAGATTGTAGAACTCGAGTTGTAAATTTTCAGATTCCTAATGAGACAGTCATAGAGTGGAGTAGTAGCTCACTGGTTCCTAATGGTCATTTTATTTCGTACCTTAAGGCGAGAAAGTTAGTTTCAAAGTGTTGTATCTATCATTTAGTCCGAGTTAATGTCACAAGTGATGAGGTACCTTCCCTTCAGTCAGTTTCTATAGTGAAAAAGTTTTCAAAAGTCTTTCCTCATGATCAACCCAAAGTCCCTCCTCAAAGAAAGATAGACTTCGACATGGACATCATCCCAGATACTCGTCCTATCTCTATTCCACCATACAGAATGGCACCAGTAGAGTCAAAAGAGATAAAAGAACAACTAAAAGATCTATTAGATAAAGGTTTTATTTGACCAAGTGTCTCAACTTGAGGTGCTCTGGTCTTATTTGTGAGAAAGCATGACGATTCTCTTATGATGTCACTACACCATTTTATGCCTACGGCCACACTAAATCTGAGCAACACTTAAAAAGTGTTGCCTAAAATACTTTTGGGAACACATTTAAAATGTAGCCTAAATTTTTAACTTTTGGCAACGACAATATTGGCAACACTTGTAAAGTGTACTCTTTAATGGTATTGGTTACACTTTATAAGAGTTGTCATAATATGAAATAAATGGCAACATCTATTTACATATATGACCACACTTTTAAGGTGTCCTATTTTTTACAATTGTAAAAACCACACATTACAAGTGTGGCCTAAATTTTTCACTAAATTTTTATATTCCCTCCAACATTTTCAACTCTCCCTCCCATATTTTATTGGCCAAAAAAATTATTAATAAAACATTTCCAAAAACTTCTCTCTCTCTCTTCTTTCCTGGAACAGGGTCTTCTAAAAAGTTCTAAAAACATTTCATTTCTAAAGAGTAGCTGAAGAACGTAGCTGAAGTGAAGATCGAAGAGAACAAGCTGAAGAATAGCTGAGCTGAAGAACGTAGCTGAGCTGAAGAACTTAGGTTAACTGAAGTACTGATCAACATCTGAGCTGAAGATTGTCTTCTCTAGAACATGATTTTCACAAAGGGATGAAATGCTGAAGCTTAAGAACTAAGGATAGAAGAATTGAGGATCGAAGAACTAAAGAGTGGAATCTCAAAATCTTAAGAGCTTAGCGGAAGATTTCTCCGATACCGATTTTGTCAAGTGTACGTACAAATTATGTGCAGTTGAGTTTCCTTCTTATTTTCTACTAATTATCTAGCACTAAAACAATCTTCTTGTCAATTGATTGAATTTTTGTTTTGTATTTAGAAGGAATTGATTAATTCGGGGGTTCTTAAAGTTGAAATTCCAAAGTAGGGGAAGAAAGTTTTGAAAATCTGAACGTCAAAGTTAGCCCTAGGAATCTCGAGTAGACGAGAAAGAGCGAATTAATACTCGAAGCATTTGAGACTGTAAGTATATATCTTTGTGTTTGTATTGCGTTGTACCTCTATTGCGTTTCTTATGCACCAATTTCTGCATTATTGTGTGTGTGTCTTCTGTACCTGCAAATTGTGCAAGTAGTTAGTAAAAGTATATCCTCAAGGTTCACTATTTACTATTGTTCTTTAAGGTGTGTGTTCCAGTAGCTGAGATTTGTTGCATCTCAAATTGAATATAGAAGTTTGAAAGGAACTTAATAACGTTGTGTGGTATCAAAATCAAGTTAGTATTATATATTTACTTTGGAAATTACTTATGATATCCAAGTTCACAGTCCTTGATAACATTGACTTGCTGGATTACACAAGATGCCATTGAATTTGCTATTGAAAAATACATTTATGCTGTGTTGATATTGGGCTTCATTTTGTTTTTTCCTTACTTGGTCTCTCTACTTCACTTTTATGATTATTACTGAAAAGGGGGAAGGGTCAGTACTTGCCCCTCTACTATTGAAAATTTCAAAAAATTATCCTACGTTGTATTAGGCTGGGTTGACGGACCTCGCGACGGGACGTCGTGGTCATGACGGGCCGTCGTGGACCTCGCGACGTAACGTCGTGGTCATGACGGGCCGTGGTCATGACGGGCCGTCGTGGTCATGACGGGCCTTCGTGGACTCCGTCATCCCATACTTGCAAGTTTCTTCTGCTGCTCTCTTCATTACCCTCGACGGCAGGTATGACGAATCGTTACGAGCACAACGGTCCGTCGAGGGTCTCCGTTCCAAAACACTTGAACTCTTGGAATATGGGTACTGGGGAACTCTTGGAATATGGGTACTGGGGCTACTTCTATGATCTTCATGATGAACCTGCAGGACGGACCGTCATGGCTACGACGGTCCGTCACGCTTTCCGTAACCCCACACTTGGTCATACTTCCCCATCTTCCTTCAGCTGTTGCACTACGCTGCCACCTACGGACCGTCACAAGCTCCGTAGGTGGTCTCTTCTGCTAATCGTTCGTAATACTCATCGATAAGTACATTAAGTAGCCAATTTGTTTATACTACTAGGATTTATTCTTTTGATGAACTTGTTTGGATCAGTAGCTTGTGTTTAGAAATAATTTTTGTTTTGTGTTTGGAAGAAATTGATGGTGTGGAATATGTACTAGCTTGCAAACTGGTCTGTCTAAACCTCTGCAAACAAACTTTGGCATGGTATGGAATCTGCAATCTGCAATCTGCATATTTGTTGTTAATGTTTTCTGTAACTTACAATCTGGACATGTCTCTCTTTAGTTGTTGTTAATGTATTTGGTTTAAATTGAGCTAAGGTCTTGCTTCTTTTGTTTCACTGTTTTTTTGGCATTTGTATAGAACATTATAGTATGCTATAGGTCTGTACTAGCTTGCAAACGGGTATGTCTAAATCTCTGCAAACAAACATTGCATTGGTATGGAATCTGCAATTTGCAGATTTGTTGTTAATGTATTCTGTAACTGCTGCTTCTATATATAAATATTTCTGTCAGTAAAGTCTATTTTCTTTCTTATTATATAGAATATCCATGTTATAACCATAACTTTTGACATCCTAGTAGAAGACATGCTTCCATAACTACAAACAAATAAACAAATAATTATTAGGAGAATCTAATTGTTTGTGTCTCCTCATTAATTCCTTTTTTCTTTAGTGTTCGTGTTAGTTTGCGTGCATCATGGTTATTGTATAACACCAAATATTTTATATTGTTTCTTATGAAGTTTGAACCCTAATGCAATTATTCATTGTTGTTGAACTCATTTGGAATTCTAGACACCTAAGGGAAGATCATCTACTTTGAACATCAAAAGACAAGTAGGCATCTACTTTGAACATCAAAAGATGCAATCTAATTTTCTGTAACTGCTGGATTTCTTGCCTCTCTATATTGTTGCAATCTGAACTTCTTACCTCTTCTATATAACTGCCAATATCTTATTTGTGTAGGGAAATGGAGGTGATCAAATTTGAAGTGGATGATGAAGAGTTTTTGAACTATTGTAAAAGTTTAAATACATATTTGATTTATTGTGTACACATTTAGAATATTGATGTATAAGTATGGGTATGTACACAACACATACTATCTTTTGAAGAACTTTATGGGAAATCTATAAATTTGAATTACTTATTAGCGCTAGAGATTATTTATTGCAATATAATATTGGAGTATTTTAATTAGAAATTGTGGCATAGGACTGTAAATTGTGTATGCACTTGAGCAAGGACAACACTTCAAAGTGTTGTCATACATTAGATAGAAAAGGCAACACTTGATAAGTGTGGGCAATATGGTAGCAAAGGCCACGCTTCAAAGTGTAGCTGATAAGGCAACACTTATAAATGTAGCAGCAAAAGCGTGGCTTTTTATCTTTTATGCTACGCTTGAAAGTGTAGCTAATAAGGAAACAGTTTTAAGCGTAGCTACAAAGTGTGGCCTTTTTGAATTTGAGGCTACACTTAAAAGTGTTGCTCATATGGCAACACTTCTAAGCGTCGGTAAAAAGCGTGGCATTTTTTCCTTTTGGCTACACTATTAAGCGTAGCTGATAAGGCTACGCTTGTAAAGCGTCACCTAAACTCTAAGGTTTCACTGCTTTCGGCCACACCTGGAAAAGTGTGGCTTAAAGTCAAAAAGTGTGGCTTTTTACCAAAGGCCACACTTTTTCATAGTTTAGGCCACACTTCTCTAGGGTGGTTGGAGACATAAAATGTTGTAGTGTGTGTATAAACTACCGCCAATTGAATAAGGTAACCATCAAGAATAATTATCCTCTTCCAAGGATAGATGATCTTTTCGACCAGCTTAACGGTGCTTCTTGATTCTCAAAAGTTGATCTCAGATCAGGCTATCATCAGTTGAAAGTTAGGGAATGTGACATTCCAACGACAACTTTTAGAACCAGGTAGGGGCATTATAAGTTTTTAGTTATGTTCTTTGGTTTGGCTAATGCACCACAAGCAATCATGGATCTTATGAACAGAGTCTTCAAATATTATATAGATCTGTTTGTCATCGTCTTCATTGATGACATATTGGTTTATTCAAGGAATGAAGAATATCATGCTAGTCAGCTCAGGATTGTTCTGCAGACTTTGAAAGATAAAGAGTTATATGCCAAGTTCTCCAAATGTGAGTTCTGGCTTAAGAATGTGGCGTTCTAAGGCCACATTATTTCTGGTGATGGGATTAGAGTTGATACCAAAAAGATAGAAGCAGTTCAGAGTTGTCCTAGACCCACATCTCCAACAGATATAAAGAATATCTTAGGTTTGGCTGGCTATTATAGGAGATTTGTTGAAGGTTTTTCATATATCTCGTCTCCTTTGACAAAACTAACTCAGAATATAGTCAACTTTCAGTGGTCTAAAGCCTGTGAGAATTTTTTTTAGGAATTTAAAAAGAGATTGACTACCGCTCAGGTTTTGACCTTTCGAGCGGGTACTCAAGGTTTTATGGTGTACTGTGATACATCGAGAGTTGGTTTGGGCTGTGTGTTGATGCAAAATGTCAAGGTTATAGCTTATGCCTCCATACATTTGAAGGTTCATGAGAAGAATTATCCAACTCACGAGTTAGAATTGGCTGCAGTGGTGTTTCCTTTGAAGATATGGCGTCACTACTTGTATGGTGTTCATCTTGACATATTCGCTGATCACATAAAACCTTCACTATCTGTTCACTCAAAAGGAGCTAAATCTCAGACAAGTGAGGTGATTATAATTACTCAAGGATTATGATATAAGTATTCTTTACCACCCAAGTAAGACTAATGTGGTTGTTGATACCTTAAATAGGTTATCCAGGTGGAGTACTGCCCATGTTGAAGAAGAAAAGAGGGAGTTAGCTAAAGATGTGCACAGACTTGCACGTCTTGGAGTCAAACTTTTGGATTCCACAGAAGGGATAGTGGTGACTAATGGAGCTTAATCATCACTAGTGTTTGAGGTGAAAGTGAAACAAGACCAAGACTCCATTTTGTTTGACTTGAATACAAATGTTAATAAGCAAATAGTATTTGTTTTTGAACAAGGGGGAAATGGTAAACTGAAGTACCAAGGTAGATGTATGTACCTAGGGTGGATGGAATCCAAGAGAGGATCCTGGAGGAGGCTCATAGCTTATGATATTCCATTCATCCGGGTTCCACCAAGATTTACCGCGATTTGAGAGAGGTATATTGGTGGGTAAGCATGAAGAAAGATATTGCTGAGATTGTTGCCAAGTGCCCAAATTGTCAACAAGTGAAATTAGAGCATCAAAGTCCTGGAGGTTTGGCTCAAACTATAGAAATTCTGGAATGGAAGTAAGAGATGACTAATATGGACTTCATCACAATTCTGGAATAGAGGAGCACTGTGTTTCATCCTCAAACGGAAGGACAAGCAGATAATACTATCCAAACCTTAGAAGATATGTTGAGATCTTGTGTGATCGACTTCGAAGTGATTGGGATAGTCATATACCTCTCATTGAGTTCGCTTACAACAACAGTTATCATTCGAGCATGCAAATGGCTCCTTATGAGGCTTTTTATGGGAAGAGATGCAAATCTCCTATTAGGTGGTTCGAAGTTGGTGAATCAGGGTTAATATGACAAGATTTAGTTCACCAAGCCATGGAGAGAGTGAAATTTATTCAGGGGAGATTGAAAATGGCATAGAGTTGCCATAAGTTCTACACAGATGTTAGGAGAAGGTCATTAGAGTTTGAGGTGGATAATTGTGTGTATCTAAAAGTTTTACTCATAAAGGGGATTATGATGTTTGGTGAGTGTTACATCCGAGGAGCATACCTAGACGTAACCAGCATCATCGTCCTCATCGAGGACTAAGTCTGGACTCTTAGCTTACATCATTACATTCATAGGATAAAACAGGAAAGTTTAAAACTTTTCTATATCTATCTTGAGGTTTACATAGACCTCTCCCATACACATAATATATTTATATTTAGTATACATAGACCCTTCGTATAAGAAGATTACTTAGTCTTCTACTTTTATTGCACATACAAATATACAAGATATAACATAGTCTTAAAACCGGATGTCTCATCTCATAACCATCTAAAAAAGAGTATAACAATTGGGTCTAGCCTATACATCAATACGATAAAAGCCACATATAGGATATACAATCTTTAGTACTCAAATGAGAAGAAATGAACATATTGTCTTTAAGACTAATCAATATCCGAAGCTAGAAAATGGCATTGTCCTCAAAGTAGTGAGGACCTACCCAACTTTGATAATGAGAATCCAAGCCTTCCTTCAAAAGTTTTCACAAGCCTTCAATGACCGGAAACTAAAACGTTGGAGAAAAAGGGAGAAAATGGGGTTAGCACATCACTTGTACTAATTATGAGACCATATGCACACATAACATCAAATCATGCTAAAGAGGGACATTTAATAAATTATGCAATTTACTTTGAAAAACCTTATGCACATTTCAAGATACCATACAAATCAATAAGACATGCTCATTAAGTCAAGACCATGAACATCACAACCAAAACAAGACTATTACTCATGAACGCTCAGAAGTATACTAGTGCAATGCTAAGCAAAGTCCCATAACCTTAGTTAATCAAGTAAACCTAAAAATAACCATACACAATTTCTAACTTCACATAGCATACCATTATGAGTACATAACATCATAATTTAGCAATAGAGACCAAACATATATTCGTAAGTGAGTTCAACATCATAAGGTTCCATCAGCCTGTAAGATCATCATATACATATCATTTACATATTTAAGCATTTACATACATAAAAAAAATCCTCCTAAGACTCCCTGCAAGGCTAACTAGTGCAATGTATCGGTTGAGTCCCATACCCCTACCTAGACTAAGCTAATCCCCTTAGGTCATCCTAGTTAGAGTTCATTCCTTTAGTTCATTTTACCTTTTGGGAACATCTTGCCATAACCGACATATACCAAATGAGCTAATGTGGAATCTAGTGTCATGGAACGCTACACCGAAGGAAGGCGGACTACTTGCCAAGTTAGTACCAAAACATGAACATAGCATCTATTGTGGATCCACTAGCTAGTATTCATATGGGGGCAACATAGTTCAAGAAATAGGAGATATAGTTGGGACCCTCTTTATGCTACATGCATTATACTCTCCAATATCATGAGTACATAAGTGATCCTACCTTCCTTATGTTGGAAGAGACACTCCTCACTCTAGTTCACTCGATGCTAAGCTAGAGTCCCCTTTTGAATGTCTTTAATGCCTTTATTAATCATCATAGCTTAATGCAGGTTATAGGGTCTATCCCTTATATAATCATCATCATATCTAAATAATAATCGCATGAGTATTTTCCTTTCATTACAATTCATACATGTGGAGTTAACACATTTACATAGCCACATAATAATAAGACACATTGGTAAGTTAACACCATCTTTATAACATTTACATCTTAGCCAACAACTAACAATCCATAGTTCATGACATTTCAATTCAACATCATACCAACCCTATCAATCTTAACATAATGTATACTTCAACACAACATCATCACTTAATTACAAGTAATCATAATTGAAGTAAAGAATAGAGATCACAAGACTTACCCAATCTCCTTCACGATTCCATCATCAAGGTCTTACCATCAATCCTCCAATTCAACCCAAAAATGGTGTAATATCATCAAACACTAGTAACCAACATAATAATGAAGTCAATGGAATCACTAAAAACAATTCATCACTAGTTCATAGCCTAAAATTAGAGACTTAGGTCAAGTTCAAAATCTACTTCACAACCTAGGTCAATTACTCAAGAACTAGAATAATTGGGTTGAAATATATCACAAAATACTAATATTAGCAATAATAACAACATAGTATATTAATTCACACACTAACCAAGCCACTTATATCAATACTATACAATTCAATTAAAGATCACAACCTAGGGTTAAAGGGAAAAGTCATCTTCTACAATTTAGACCAATATATCAATAAGTAATAAAATTGAATAATAATTCATGTTAATATACTCATAATACCTAAAATAAACCATAAACAAAGAAATTCACAAGATCAATTTCGTATTTGGAAGAAAACCCACTTAAAACTCAACTTTTTGAATCAATTTGGAGGAACCCTTTGGGGAAAGAGATCCCAAAGGTGAAAGGAATATCATATACCTTATTTATTGATGAAGTTTTATGGAAAAAATGACCTTTAGAATCCCTATAACCCACCTCTAGCTTGGTCTTCAATGGGGTTTCTTTGGAGAGAGAAAGAAGAGAGAAGGAGGAGCAATTTGAGTTTGGGAAATTGTGAGGGCTTAGGTTAGTTTAATTAGGTTAGAGTCTTCACATAGGTCATTAACCAAATTAATTAGACCTCCCTTAACCCCTATATAATTAATTAACCACCTAATTAATTATTTTCTCTAACTTAAAAGCGTGCAAAAAATCAGTGAGCTCACAAACAGATGACCCGTCTGTCAAACGACGGCCAAGGGACCAACGGTCCTATTGGTCCGTCGTTTTGGTCAAAGACTGTCCAAAACAGGCCCTTATACAATTTGGCTAAGTTTTCATCGACGGTGGCCATCGATGCCCCGTCGATTGGCTACGATCCGTCGTTTGCACTCGTTTGTGGACACTGCCTTTTGGCATCTTTTTGCCAAATTGCAAGGGTCCTCCTCAAGGGTCATTGGTTGGTCCTTGGGGAGTCGTACCCGGACGTTTGACTATAAACTAACTCTAATACGTGTTAGACACCTTTTCCCCAAAATTAAATCATTTTTACGACTCTTAAAACATACTCAAATAGGCCAAGGCACACTAGCACCTCTTGAACCAGTTTCTGGACGTCATGGATGTTCCTTGACGTTTTGATTCCTAATCTTCCTAAGAAATATATTAATTATTTTTTATCTTAAAACAGTGACACAACCTTTAAACACTCATTTTAGGCTATAGAACATGTCTTAGACTTTCGGAGTATTACAATAAGATGGGGAAAATTAGTCCCCGATATATTGACCCTTACAGAGTCTCCAAGAGGGTTGGAAATGTAGCGTATGAGTTGGAGATACCCCAAGAGTTAGAAGTGGTTCATTCGGTATTCCATTTGTCTATGTTGAAGAAATTCTTGGGTGATCCTTCATTGATTTTACCAACTGAGAATGTTGGGATAAAGGATAGCTTATCCTATGAGGAGATTCCAGTTCAAATTTTGGATCGTCAAGTTCGCAAGTTGAGAACAAAGGAAGTTGCATCAGTCAATGTCCTTTGGAGGAATCAATTTTTTGAAGAAGCAACTTGGGAAGCTGAAGAGGATATGAAGAGGAGTTATCCACATCACTTCGAATCCGCATAGAATATAGATCAAAGTACTAAATTCTCTTCTTAGCACTTTATAAGACTATGTGTAACATGTATTACTTGCTTTTGTTGGTTGAGTGCTTAAATGTTGTTACTATCCTTAGCTTACTAAAATAAATCTCAATCGAGGGAGAATTTTCCCAAGGGGAGATATTGTAACATCAAGTAAACCAAAATATCTAGGATTAAACAAAGAATAGTTATTTTTTGAAAGAATACGAAATATCTCGAAAATAAGTGTAAAAGTGAGTTTTTGGTCATTTCAAAGATCTATAACTTCTAGATCATGATGAGTTAGGGCCTGTTATTTATATGGTTA
This sequence comes from Solanum pennellii, assembly GCF_001406875.1. Lineage (NCBI taxonomy): Eukaryota > Viridiplantae > Streptophyta > Magnoliopsida > Solanales > Solanaceae > Solanum > Solanum pennellii. The sequence continues at coordinate 54,368,536 of NC_028646.1, read as the reverse complement.
GAATTCCCTTGATGATATCTTTCGAACTTCGCCGAGTTTCCAAATTGTCGATACGTATGAGGGAGATATGCCTATCGGAAGTTGGGTTGTTGGATTGACGAAAATTCATTTCGGATTTTAGCAAGGGTAAAGAAGTTTTTTCACCCTACTATTTCCTAATTTGTTCTAAGGGTTTATTTGGGGTAAAATTAAGGCTTAATTATGTTTTTATAATATTGAATACGCTTAGGGTTTGGGAGAAAAGAGAAGAGAAGAAGGAGAAAGGAGAAAATACCAAGATTTTGCCAAGATCGTTGAGTGCGTTTTATCGGGGGTGATCCCTTTAAGGTATGTGTAATATTTATGTGATGGGTTCTTCCACCCACACAATAATATGTTTAATTTAGCGCAATTATAGTAGATTGAATAATGAACATTGAAGTTCTTGATGAAAAGTCATTGAATTCTTGTTGGTTGAGTTACAGTATACCTTGGGTTGTTTGATTCATGTTTCCAGGAAATATTACTAGTCTAAACTATTTAGTATTGAGTATTTTAGTGATCCTAAGTGTTTGGGGTGAGATCCATGGGAGTTAAGAAGGTTTACAATTGAAAATCACAGAACAAAAGTCAGAAATCACATCTCATAGGCCTTGAGGCGCCGCGCCTGCCAGAGCCCCTCAGGGCAGCCTTTGTATGAAAGGGCCTGGCGCCGCGCTCCAGTATGAGCCCCTCAGGACAATCTCTTTTTGTCAGCCTCTGGCGCCCGTTCCTCTTAGAGCGCTAGGATCACCTGGAGATCCTAATTTTCCCCTATCTTTTTGTACGAATTCCTAAGAGATGTACCTATAATTCCTAGTTGATTCCAATACTCTAAAGTACATATTATAACATTACAGAAAATCATATGCCTAATGAAGAGCCCAGTATGCCCTTAGGATAGCCTGTTAGGGGTACATAGGCACCCCAATGCCCAATATTGGGAAATATTAGGCATAGTATAGAACAATTGGCTAAGGGATATTAGCCAATTTTCTATATATGAATAAGAAATATACTTTTTGGGTTTTCATACACCAATCCAAGATTTATGTTAAATAAATGTACCTACAAGGAAGACCCTAAGATAAAATTTTGTATTCAACCATATCAACCATACCACCACACAAAGTAATAGGCATCCAAGTGTCAAGCCTAGTAACATAGCACATGATCATTTAAAATGATCATGTAAATTAAGCAGTGCCCAAGGACATAGTGAGGGTCCTTGGGACAATAATTAAACATTCCCAAATGAACCATAAATAATATTTATTTAGGGAAGTACAACCAACCCATGTGCAAGCACATGGGAAAGACATGTGACGAAGCTGTCAAAGGAGGGGACCACCCTAATCGAATTCGGTTAGGGTAGTTAGGGGGGAAAACGTGCACAAGGGACAACTCCATGTGAGGCCTAACTTCCTAACCAACTATAGGTCCTAAATAACTGTACCAACTAGATAAATAACCTATTATTAACCAAAATGGACCCATTAGTGCACCCGACAACTTAGGATCAAAACCGGGTTGACACTAACCTAGTACTAGTTAAAGAGACAACCTAGTACCTAACCTAGGATGGTCCAAAAGGTTAGTTATGGTACTAACAACTTAGGGGTGCTTTAGTAATTCCCTATGTTACCTAATTAATTTAAAAGGTCTGAAACCAAAAATAAAAAGGAAATTTTCAGATTTCGGTTAAGAGAAGAAAGGGACAACCTAGTACCTAACCTAGGATGGTCCAAAGAGTTAGTTAAGATCCTAACGACTTAAGGGTACTTTAGTAATTACCATAGTATAATTAATTAATTAATTTAAAAACTCAATTAATTAATTTAAAGGGGTAAAACCAAAATCACAAAACAATTTCCTATTTTTGATTAAGACAGGAAAAAAACAACCTAGTACCTAACCTAGGATGGTCCAAAGGATTAGTTATGGTTATAACAACTTAAGGGTAACTTAATAATTACCCTAGGTCACTTAATAATTAAATTAGAAATTTAATTAATTAAATTAAAGGGTTCAAACGGAAATTCTTATGCTAACCTAGTACAATTCAAGAAACATCCTAGTACTTAACCTCGGATAGTTTCAAAGGGTTGATTATGGTTCCAATGACTTAGGGGTACTTTAGTAATAAACCTAGGTCTCTAAATTAATTAAATTAAGGATTTAATCAATTAAAATAAAGTCAAAATGTTGACCAAAACCATAGTCAACACCAAATTCCAAATTTTGGGTCAAGTCAACATTCTCCTATGTTTAGTCAAGTTAGGAGGGGATTTTTAGTAATAGTTAATTAATTTATTTAATTAAATTAGTAAACCCTAAGTTGAATGAGTCAAGATAAGTTTATAAGACTAAGAATCACGTTCAAACTCATAGTAAAGGCGACGCAAAAACCATAAGCAACGAAAAAAAGAAAAAGACAGAAAATTTGTCAATTTCCCTAGGGCGATTTGAAGGTTTCGTTCAAGGTGGTCTTCGTAGATTAAGTTCTACTCAAGGTATGGGTTTCTATCCTGGACTTCTTTCTCCAAGAGAACTTTCTTTCGAATGATTCAAAGATCTCGAAAACTAGGGTTGTTTCCCGTCGTTCTTGTCGAATTCCTTTCCATAGTATCCTTGTTACGATTTGAATGTTGGATAGGTTAGAAATTATGTTGTTGGTATATGGTGCTGGCTGATATTAATGTGTATGGTTTTTTATTAAATAATGATTGAATGAACCTATTAATTGGACTCGTTTGATGCTAAATTTTACTATGTGAATTAAAAAGAATGATACTATGTTAAAGATATGTCCGAAAATGTTATGTATGAAGATGTTACGGTCTGTTGTGCATACTTGCTGTTAATATGACATTATAAAGATGATATATTCATCAAATTCTAATATGATTTTGTACAAGATGTTTAAAAAAACGTTATGCCTAAAGTTATGTTATAAGGTTAGCTAAAAAGATCTCCGTGAAATAATAATTTGAGTGAATGTTTGGCTTATGTCAATAAAATGGCTAACAAAAACATTGTTCAAAGTTTAAATGGCAATTGCCTATAATGTTATCTCTAAATAAGTAAAAGATTGGCTAATGAATAATGTATCCCAAATGGAGCATGATTGAATGAAACTTTTGCTTATGCCAACAAAACAGTTATGAAATCTATAGCCAATTGCTTATGCCAATACTAATCTTATGCCAATAAATTGGTTAACACTACATTGTCAAACAAGTTGTAGGGAATTGGCTATAATATTATGTGAAATAACTAAAAGATTGATTAATCTATAATGTATAAAATCTTAAGCATGTTGAACATGAAAATTGGCTTATGCCAACAAATATGGTTATGAAATCGATGCCCAATTGTTTATGCCAATACTAATCGTATGCCAATAAAATAACTAATGATACATTGGATAAAAGTGATGCATTTAAATGGATACAATATTATGTTAAATAATTAAAATATTGGATAATGGTTCATACATATTAAATTTAAATATGAACATACGTAAAATTGGCACTTGCACCAAAAATGGTTATGTAGTTTAATATTCAAAGGTTGAGGCCAATACTAATCATATGCCAATCTTGTGTAGTTAGAGTATCAAATGATATTATAAGCACTTCTAAACTAATTCAATGAACCCATAATCAAGGGCATGCCACTCATTGGGACAACCCCTAACATGCTCTAAAAGAATGACGTATGAACTCATGAAACTCATTGAATGAAGTGCTCATCGTCCATAAACGATGATATGAATCTACTACAGTAAAGTAAGTAACTAACGTGAGTTATAACATAGTTAAAGGGTACTAAATTAAATAAGTGACCAGAATGGGGTGTTAAAGGAAGTGAGACAAGTCTCACTTACACCTAAGCGACTATGTTAAAAGAATACTCACGAATGAAGGTGTTATAATGTGTGAGACCAGTCTCATTAACACCAAAGGATGATATGTAGGGAAAATTTACATTTCATCAATGTAAAGTAAGGATGAACAGTCATCAATAGAGTAAGTAAATCTCAATCTAGAAGTAAGCCTCCATAATGTTTGAGTCAACACTAAAAGATAAAGAAGAAAAAAACATTCACGTAATGAGGTGAGTATTATGTTAATCTATGATGCTAATGAAAATGGTGACAACATGATAAGAGGCTAAGATGAATGGTGAGACAAGTCTCAACCAAGCCTAAGTAAAGGTCACTAAAAGTACTCACCTAAGAGAGTGTTGAATATCAAGAAACAAGTCTCAATGATACCCTATATGTAAGTGTAAGGACAACTCACACTTAATACTAATGATGAGATGATAAATCAGCTAATGATAAATGATGCCCTCATGCTAGAAGCCAACTTCTATGATGTGTGAAATGAATGTAATGGAACTTTATACTGAGCACCAATAGGCTAGCTATGAGTCACGATTCCTTGTTTCGAGAAGGCAGAGGTTCGTGTAAATCTCATAAGATAAGACAAACCGTTTAGGCGGGTATGGGTCTCCTTGTATCTCCTAGTCTTTGAACCTATGCTGCCAACATAGGGTTATAGCAGGGTTCAATTCCCTATATACGCTAGCATGTTTTGGTTTCACCTTGGCCACTGACTCCACCTCTTTTCTGTGTGGGGAATACAACGGATTTCATGATGCTCACATGATATATGTCGGTTAAGGTTGGAGTCCCTCAAAGTATAAAAGATAATTAAATGAATGATATAGAAGGTGTTTGTGCAAGACAATCAGGAGGAGAAATCAGATTCAAGTAATGACATTAGGTCATTCTTGGTCATTGTACTTTATGATCCCGATGAGTAAACTTCTTCCTAGGTATAGATGGTGTTTACATCATCCTATGAATGAATGAAATGAATAATGTGAAGTACGAATGAATGAATGAAGCAGACTCTGTGTTTGCTAAAGAAGGCCCTCGGGTTAAGGTCCCATATGTTGGGCCCTCACTTGAGATATCTAATTCTACATCCAAAATTCCAAGGTCTCGTAGATATGAAATGTATAATATATAAAACATGAAAATGTTAAATAAATAACCCATAACTTTCCTAACATGAAAGTAATGAAATCAATGGAATGACCAATAGAGAATGGCTTATGAAATGTAATGAATATATAGTGTAATGAATGACTTGCTATAAGAATAGTCAAAGCATGTCCAATGAAGTTTGAAATAAGTAAAGGGCATAGCTAATAATGAATCTTCATGTCATGAAAATGAACAAATCTAAATAAAATTGTCTTATAATGGCTTCCTTTATTAGGAAAATATCAAAGACAATAATGAATTCAAATATGCTTATCCAAAATGATTAACTAATGTATTTAGCCAATAAAGATTGGCTTATAAAGAATTCATGCCCAAAGTAAGCAAGATCATAATCTTTAATGATATGCCCCAAGAACTATGAACATTATGCAATCAACTAAAGAATGAGTATAGTCAATAAGTATTGACTTATAAATATATTCATGCCCCAAATTGTAGTTAAGTCATTTCCTTAATCTCTTTAATTACTTACTTGATTCATTGTGGGTATGGGACTACAATGAATCATTGCACTTGCAAGTAAAACATAGGACCAAAGGAGTTATTGAACTACACAACAACAAGAAGAAAAAGACTGAAAAATAATTTAAGTGTGCAAAGAGGAGCTCTCGGCCTAAGAGGATCAAAATCTGAAATCTTCGCCCGAGTTGTTCTAAAATTATGTTGATGATACTAATATATTGTAATCATATAGAAAATAAGTTGTGTGCTTTGAATGCATAAAATACATCATAGTCATACCACAATTCACAACCAACGAATTAAGGAAGTCTAGTGACTAGACTTTCCAGAAATAGCATATCGTTTATGAAGAACTTTCCTTGATCATGCATAGCTTTATGTGTATGTGTGCATACACCCATACTTAGTACAAGTGGTGTACTAACCCCTACTATTTACTATTTTATAGATGCAGGTTAAAGGACAAATTGAAGACTCTTGCAACGGTTTGGACATCAGCGTTTCTCCAAACCATTGGGTAGGTTCTCTTAATTTCGAGGATGCTACAGTTTTAATCTAGCCTTAGTTTTAGACATAGCTAGTGGATGTTGTCCCTAGCATTTCATTCATACATTTATTCAAAGCTTTGTAATAAGTCCGTTTTGGCAAACTACTATGATATGTTATTCTTTGATTTGAATTGATTCCGCAATTGTTAGATGGTTGTTTCTTTATGTTGAGATTAGTATATGATGAATTTATGAAATAACTATATGAAGTCTATGTATACTTCATACGTTTAAAAAGTTTGAAATTTTTCGCTAAAATTAACCATATGAATGTGGTGAATGCAAGAAGGGGCTTGTCTGCGACCTTTGAGAGGTGAACGACGCCGGTTGAGATCCGGATTCCAGAATCCTGGTCGTGACACATTTAAACATCATGAAATAATTCATAAAAATGATATCATGGTCCTCGAATCCATAATCCAATTTAAGAAAAGTTAAGATCAAAGTCAAGGAAGTTAAGAGTCACGTCTAAAAGTTAAGAAGCAAGTCAAAGTGAATTCTTGAAGTTCTCTAGAGTCTTAAAAACATTTCTACTTTTTTTAAGTCTCAAGAAACAAGTTGAGCAAAGAGTAATGTGTTGAGGTTAAATCTCAAAAGTTACAAGGGAATCATGTATTCCTAAGATTTAAGTTTCAAGTAAAGCAAAGAGCAAAGAGTGAGTTCATTTTTCAAAGAATATAAGAGAACTAAGTAATTCCCTAGCAAATGTATAAATGTTTTCATATTTAAGTTAAGAAGGAACTAAGATTTCCACAGAGTTTTGAACAAGGATTACAGAACATAGATTTCAATAGGGCTTTATAAATCTAAAGAGAAAATTATCTCAACCCAGATGAAGTAAGTTATTTAAAACATGAGCTAAAGTATATTTTGGGAGTAGTATTGAGCACCGATGTGGGGATGAGAGTTCATATTAACTCAAGTATCCATGTATCCATCATAGGTATTAACAAGTCATATTATTTAGATGATCACGTGAGTTTAGCCACTGGATCACTAGGTTGAGGATGTTCTATGCGGCGGCAAAGTATAGGATAGTTCTGGCAGCGTGGGAGAGACGTACCATCACTTAGGCTCATAATTGTGGTTTTCGGTTAGAGAATCTCCCACAGAACTATATTACTTTCATAAATAAGGAAGGTTGAGTTTCTAATACATTTTATTTCATTAACTGAGTTACTAGACTGTTTTACAAGATATATATATATATCGCATGTGCTTTAAATTGCTTTATATACATACACTGAGTTGAGTAGTTCTTGTGTTGAGCAGAGCCAAGGTAAGTTCATCTTGTTCTCATCAAGCTTAAGTTGTTGTTTAGAATTCTAACTTGTATACTCGTACATCTAATGTAATGATTCCAGTTGGCCTGCATCATTTTATGATGCAGACGCAGGTAACCATGATCAGCATCCAGCACCTCATTAATCCAGTTTGAGCACTCATCGTCATTGGTGAGCCTCCTTGCATTTCGGAGGGTAATTTTTTTGCTTTTTAGAATTGTTTTTTTGTTAGAATGTTGTGGGGTCTGTCCCCACATCGTCTTAGCATTTATATAAGCTTCATAGAAAGATAGTCAGATTGTTCAACTGAGTATCTTTTATTTCAGATGTGTCATTTTTAGACTAAATTGCCATTTTGGCTAAGATATTAATTTAAAGCATTTTATGAAAATGTTCTTGCTTTTATATTGAGTCGAGTTAAGTCTTCAACTGAGTTAAGTAGGCAAGGCCAAGGGTTCACTCAAGACCAACAATCGTCATTGGTTGTCGACCACGCCAGGGTGTAGGCTCGGGGCGTGATACTAAGGAACACTCCGAACTTCTTCTACTCCGTTAGTGGCATAACTCTTACCCCAATCACATACTAGGAACCCCACGCGGTGCCTTGGACTGAGATGCCTCTATTTTAGGCTTATCTCGCTAACCTGGTGTGGGTGTCAGTGCTGCAGCTTAGGCTGTTACATTCCTTCAAGCACTGTCACGTATTGAGAAATAGCTGCCTGAATATTTGGAGCCATAGTCGGTCATATTGATGGCTGAGCTAGTATTGAACACGAGCTTTTAGATGGTCGACTGCTTGCTCTAGACCCCCTCTCTATTTGGGGTGGTGGTTCACCCCTATCAGGTAGAGATTTTCGACCCCAAGCTCGTGTCATCGAGCGTCCCGTACGAGCCATCCTATTAATGAGTTAAATAAGTGAAACTTCGTGAAAACAATAATAGGCACGCTACACAAAAGCAATATAACAAAGAAGAATTCCTAACAACGCATGTAGCATCCCAAATATAGGATACAAATGTCTCCACACTGATCTGTAGGATTCCACTAGATATTATAGATGTACAAGTGAGACTAGTAAACCTAGGGCTCTAATACTAACTTTTCATGACGCGACTTCTCGAGTCATGATGGCACCTACTATAACCCACCAATAGGTAAAAAAACTCATGCCCAGAAACAAGTAATGAGTAAAATGCTGAAACTAACTAGAAAATAACACACTAATAATAATAAAAGGTAGGAATGATAGCAAATAAAAAATATATATACAATAAAAACCCTTTGAGAATATGAATATCACGACTACAAAGTTGACTAATATTAACAAATACAAGTCCAAAAAGTGCACCACAACAAGTCGTCTAAAAGATAAAACACTAGCTAACATATATACAGAAGGAGATAGGTTGACCAGGATGCCAAGTGATCACCATCGTCTTTGATATCCAAAAGCTACAAAAGATGGTATGAATGATCACCACTGATTGATAGCTGGTACTAGGACTTACTTTATGAAAAGGATTCATAGTGTAGTATGAGTATCAAAATAAAGCATAATAGGTCGACTGAGCAACAAAGGTAAAACAATAAGAAAAGATAGAACCTAGACACAAAAAGAGGTCCAAATGAATACGAAGGAAAGCACATAAGCACACCAGAAGTAAATCAAACTACATCTAAACTACACTTAACTGGACCATAATCCCTGAAGGTACAATCATGTGCATGTTTAAATAAAATATGAATGGACCATATAATTTTGACACGTACATATATTAGTTATGACTACAAGAGAAAAATTCCTCCATCTAGCTCCAACAAATCTACTCTGAGCCTCAAACCCCATGTGATGGCCTCTAACTAAAGATTATCGCCTCGAACCATAAGACATCAACCTTGGACTGGGAATAATGACTTCGATCCGTCAAAATCAATCTAGGATGGGAGATAACAACCTCAAATTGTAAACATCATCCTCAAATCAGAAATAATCATAGTGTCCTGTCAACTCCCAACCCAGCTAGTAAGTGTCACAAAGGGGTGTGTAAACTTCAAAGAGGATACTAATATCATAATTAAGTCATCATTGAAGGATGTCCACCCACAAGCATCAACAAAGGTGTCCAAGCCGAGGAAAATCTAATCTAAAGTCATCATGAAAGCAAATCTTTTAATGCATTCCAGTCGCAGAACTAGGGAGAGAAAATAGAAAGTCTACAAAGATGTAAAATCACCTAAGATAAGACTCATACTACTGGGTTGAAGTCTTCAATCCTGTCTATAATGGTTTAGTTCATCTGAGATGATATAAGAGGTGATAACAAGTTTAGAAGGCTCGCGAGTCTGAGGCAATACTAGTCTATCCTAGACGAAGGCCAACATGCTCTATATAATAAGTAACAACGTAAATAATTCACAATAACACACGACACAATACATAAGACCCAAACCAGGATGGTACTGCCCTCCAAAATAGTGGCGATCGATCCTAAAATATGGTTTCTAAAAGATAACGAAAGAATAATTCTGTACTAGTCTCCAATTTACACTAATCATTATAAACGTACCCATTCAAGCTCAATCTATTTAGAAAGGAAGTTGTAACATACGTGTTGGCCGACCGTGCGCGCTCCAAATCATAATGCCAGAGGTTTTGCCTTCTAAAACTCCTTCTAATGATGCTACACTATCAAAAAGAGGATGACAATGTCAATACGGTCGTTTAGACACCAAAAACACTTGAAATAAAAAATAAAGCAATTTTTTATTCAAACAGGAATCATGAAACCTGCGGCAAAATTTTTTGTATTGACTCTGCCAAGTGTTCCTAAAATATTCGTTGGACTTGTAGTCCAAAATGGAACACAGTCTGATGCCCAAATCATCAAATAACAACATATGTAAAGAGTTCACAAATTAAGCACTAATAAGAGAAGAGAAAAAAAATCTTAATGCATAATTCACCTCATATGGAGGTTTCTAGACATAGTACGATAACTAGACCATTTAGCCTTGACTATTATGGAGGTGTAAGACTTTGAGTCACTTTAACTTGAGTTGAAACGATGAACAAATCCTCATTGAAAATAAGAACTAAAGCACCATATTCCCTATATAAGTAGTAGAAATATGGTTGCTAAAAATCTATTTTAGGTGCTAAAAATCTACTTCTGGTCAATAAAAGTTGAGTTCTAGCCGCTAAAAGTCTGCATCTGTTTTGAGCAGTTCACCTGGTTTGCTTAAACTCTGAATTCTATGATGGGGTTCCCAGGATTTATTCATAACCCTATGTACGCAAACAAGATACGAGAATTTACAAAATTAGATATTCCAAACTCAATGGAGCAATAATAATTTCCATACGAAATAACCTCGGCAAAAAGTGGGTCCCTCCCCCATACTCTGTTATAAGCCAAAATACACAAGGCTAAAAATTAGCCCAGAAGCCTCAAGATTCAAACAAACAATGTTTCTAGAACAAACTAAAAATTATGGAGCTAACTAGGCTTAGAGAATTCTCATTTGACATCATTTACTATGAATTTTGAATATCGTCAAAATATAGGCCTTAACTTGGAAGTTGAAACTCCTAATTGAACAAACTTGCACAAAAAGCTTCGAGAGTAATAAAGACCATGCTAACAGACTAAAATGACCCTTCTAAAGCTGATAGAGTCGTCTAAATTTGATTTTGAAGTTATCTTCTTGAACTTTTGGTCAAAGTTGACTGTTCAAGGTTCAAAGGCTCTCAAAATACTAAAACTCTCACAAAACCCAAACAAACGACTAGGTGATTGAAGTCTCACTCCCAACAAGTCATATGTTACTACGGGTTGTTATATGAGCACTCTAAACATTACACATGAGGCATAAACACAAAAATGACCTAGAGGCTTTTACAATTCGCGTTTGAAACTCCAACTCAAATCTGAAATATTTCTAGAGAAGTATCCTACTTATGCCTATTTAAGTTCAAATTTGAAATTTCATCGAAAACAAAGTTAAAAATTACCTTGAAGTTATTAACTTATCAAACTTTAGCTTTACCAGAAAACCTCAAACTTTCAAGCTTATACATGGTTAAATTTAGAGCGGTAAAAATGGCCTAGCCTATGGGGTATTCCCAACCCAATCCGTTTTAAGAGGTAGGATGAGATAAGATTTTTCAAGACCATTTAAAAATAGAGCTTATAAGTCAGATCAATATAAGCCCTTTGCCCTTAGGGCTTACCACATTTCGGTACATACAATACATGTATCTCGGGATACATAGATGGAAAATTAAGTTTAATGTATTGTAGATATACTTTATCCAAGTTGAATGATATGTATCTAGGATACATAGACAAATCCTGCTCCCCCATCACCCTCCTATCTCGCTTGCCACTCTCTTATATTGCTCGTGTATCTAGGTTGCATCCCACTAGATACACGTATCTCGTGTATCTAGTATTCTAGATACATGTTAATTAAACTAGATACTTAGCTAGTATTATTGAAACAACATCATTGTTTTTCATATTTGAGTTGAAATATTCTAATTTTCCTTATGTTATAGAATTTTTAAGTTTTAAAATAAAAAGGGAAAAAAAGAAGGGCTAGCTTGCGCCAGCCCGCCAACCTTCTAGAATTAGGTGTCACGACCAGGGAGCACCCCTAACGTAACTGACATCTTCTTCCTCGAAGAGACCTTAGACTAGCCCTTAGCATTCATCATTGCATATCATAGGTAGAGAAAATGCAGAAAATTAAAAACTTTTACATAGTGAAGTATACTTAGACTTCTCGTTTATCACATAGGAAGTTTAAGGAAAGAACAATTGTTTTAGACATAGTCAATACTAATAAGGCTAGAAAAGTGGCTTTGTGCCCGCATGAGAGGACTCACCAATTACTTGAGAAATGGCCCGAACCTACATTGTTGGGGAAAAGGGAAAGAATATGGGTTAGTACAAACCACATGTACTAAGTATGAAAACACATGTAAGTAAAACCATTGAAATCATGCTTAAAGGGACAATTTTTTTCAAAATCATGCTAAGTCACTTTGGAAGACTTTATGCACCGATAAGAGCATATACAAGTCAATAATAAGAATAACATTAAGACATATTTATATCCAATACAAGACCAACATCATCACAAAGCTATATCAACATTTCATATCTTAGAGTTCATAACATCAACGCATACAAGACCCTTACTCACTATTTAAAGACTTAGTTCATCAAGTAAGGCTCTAGACTAATTCATGGAATTCTAGAGTGTTACATTATCCCCCCCCCCTCCGTAGGAACATTCATCCCCAAATGACACCTAAAATTTCTTATAGGGAGAGAATGACTCAGTACTAGCAATCAAACCAACAACAACATTAACAACATAAAACCATCATGAGTCACAACTCTGGATTACATCACAACTCCATTCAACACATAAGCATGGCATTACACATAGCAACTCAATTCACAATTTACCACATATAAGAGCTCAACACTTCATATCACATAATGAGGAACTACCTTCTCAATATCAACATGAGCTCAACATAAACATCAAGAGTTACCATGCAATTCTTCTTTTAATCAACATTAAACATGCTTACTACAATTTCTCATGAAAACAACACATAATACATTACATGCAAGTGCAAATTAGCCATGAGAACAAATTTCATAAAAACTCCATTTAGCATGAACCTTTACAAAGATATGCAAATATTAGCAAAGAAAGCCAAGTTCACATTATTCATAAATTTATTTTAAAAGGAACTACTAACCTCAACGTTGACTAGGATTTAGAGAAAAATATGAGGATAATGGGACTTCATGTCAGCCTAGGACTCCCATGTTGTCCCCTCAACTAGGTGGTTTCTCCGTAAGACTTTTACGGAGACCACCTCTTTATTCCTCAACTTCTTTTCTTGACGATCTAGGATTTCAACCGTACCACTTCATATGAAAGGTTCTCATTCACTCCTAATCCTTCAATCGGGAGAATGGATACAAAGTCGCCTATACATTTCTTAAGCATATAGACATGAAATACGGGATGAACCGGGGCTAGTTCACTTGGTAACTTCAACTCATAAGCAACCTTCCTGACCCGTTTCAATATCTCATATGGAACCACATACCGGGGACTTAGCTTCCCTTTTTTACCAAATCTCATCACCTCTTTCATATGTGAAATCTTTAAGTAGACCCAATCACCTACATCAAATTCAAGGTCTATTTTTCGATTATCGGCATATATTTTTGTCGACTATTGGTTGTTTTCAATCTATCCCTTATCATCCGAACCTTTACTAAGACCTCATAGATTATCTCGAGACTAAGGAGTCAAGACTCATCTACCTCAAACCTCCCAATAGGAGATCCTTATCTCCTACCATAGAGTGATTCAAATGGTACCATGGAAATACTCAAATGGTAGCTATTAATGTGGGAGAACTCAATCAATAGTAGGTGATCGTCCCAATTACCCTTGATGTCAATAACACTAGCTCTCAACATATCTTCTAAGGTTTGGATGGTACGCTTCCCTTGACAATCCATTTCAAGATGAAAAGAAATGTTATGTTTCACTTGATTACCTATCCCCTTTTGAAAAGATATCCAAAACGAGAAGTGAATAGGGAACCTCTATCCGAAATGATGGACAAAGGGATTCCATGAAAACTCACAATCTCATTATGGTACAACCTAGCATACTCATCTGCCGAATATGTAGATTTGATAGGGCTAAACTGGGAAGATTTCTTCAATTTATGAACAATCACTCATATTAAATCATTTTTCCTCCGGGTTCGAGGCAAACACACTACAAAGTCCATGTTGATATCTTCCCACTTTCAAGTAGGGACATCCATCACTTGAGTTAAACCACCCAGCCATTGATTTTTCGGTCTTAACTTGTTGACAATTAGGACATTTGGCCACAAAATCCGCTATATCCCTTTTCAAACCATCCCACCAATATATCTCTTGAAGATCACGATACATTTTGGTGGCACCCGGATGGATGGAATATCGGGAACCATGAGCCTCTTCAAAAAAAATTCCCGTTAGTCCATCCACATCTGGTACAAACAATCTACCTTGGTAACGAAGCACCCGATCCCCCCTAGGGAGAATGCCTCATTGAACTTTCTAAGGACCAAGTCCTTCAACTCCATTAATAGAGTATCAAGGTATTGCATAGACATCACCTCCACCACAAAAGATGATCCGGAGATATGATTAACCATAGACCCTTCTTTTTGAGAATCATACAACCGAACACCTAACAGATCCAATCTATGCACCTCGTTTACTAACTCTTACTTAGAGCGTCGACAATTGTCACGCCCCAAGCTATGCGAAAGACGTAGACACAGGACCTAGGACCACAAGTGATCCCAAGATACCCTACTAGAATGAACATGAGCATACTACAAAAATTAAACTGATCCGCAAGCTAAATAATAATTAATATGAAAAGATGGGGAATACCCATATACTATTACTGAGATACTTGAAACTGATGAGTTCAATACAAAAAAATATTAACTCAATACTAACCTAAAACTAACTATGTCCGAAATATCGTCTAACTGACTAGAAATATTGAGACACGCCCCAGCTAAATTAAGAATAAACTGAAACTAAATGAATAAAAATACTAAAATGAACTCATGACTATTGTCCTTGGAGAATGAGGACTCACCACTGATGCTGCTGAACTGGAGATATGGAATCAATCTAAGCATGATCTGGATGTTGAGAACCTAAACCTACATGACGAGAAGATGTAGTGCACATTTGCATCAGTACATGAAAGGTACTGAGCATTTATGATAGAGTAAAGCTAAAATAATACATAACTAAACAAGTACAATAGCAAGCATAATATTCTTAATATGATAAGTTGAATTCTGAGGTAACTAGATCCAATGACCAAATTTATAAAAGAATGACACTGGATACTAACAAATCTGTAATATGGTCACTGGAATAGAGTCTGGCTAAACTGTGGGAGCTTCTAATAACCGATAATAAAATCACATGAGCTAAATGTGGAGTCCGATGTATATGCCCCATCGAAAGGATCCAATATACCCTGCCAGAGGTATAAAGGCATGCTGACATGCTTAATAAATTGATGTTCACAGAGGGGACTTACAACCTACTTTTCTAGTAGTTCTAGAACTATTTGGGTACGCTAAACCCTAGTCAAACTCGGTATTATGCTACTCCCCATGAATTAAGTGATTAATATATTATGACTAAATTTTTGTAAATACTGGATACCTCAAAACTGAACATGCAAACTGAGAATGCAACAATTAAACTAATAATGATGCATTAATAACTAATGCATATAGAATTGAATAATTGAAATATCTTACCTATCATGTGTAATTCAAGAACTAAAGAAATAAATAACTAGGGTTCTGAAATTCATGCGATAATCTGAGTATTAATATAGTAATCTGATTTGGAACATATAACTAACTAACTCATGATATTCTGTTGAAGTTCTAGAAACCC
This sequence comes from Solanum pennellii, assembly GCF_001406875.1. Lineage (NCBI taxonomy): Eukaryota > Viridiplantae > Streptophyta > Magnoliopsida > Solanales > Solanaceae > Solanum > Solanum pennellii. Next base: position 54,352,613 of record NC_028646.1, on the reverse strand, counting down.
TAGGTCTAATCATGATATGGGAATAAAAAATCTTACTAAAAACTAGGAATCCAATGGGTTAAAGGAACCCACTAGTGAAATCCTGGTGATGAATTCCACAGAGAAATCATTAGATTTTTAGGATGGAACTGGTGGAACCTTGTTGCGTTCTTGAACTAGGGTTCTTAACCTTTTTCTTCTCTCTTGCTTCTAATTTTCTATGTTTTGATTAATAATTTGACTTAGGTAAGTTTTAGTTATGTTTATAGGCTTAAACTGACTATAATCTCATTATTTAGGGTCTAAAAGATGTAGCTTAGGGGTTAAATGAAATAGAAAAATACCAAAAGACCCCTAAATTAACTGTTGTTGGAGCCGTAGGTCCTGGCCATGGTCTCACCTACAATTTGTCCTGTTCCTTCGTCATTTAGTTCATAAAATGTTTTTATGGACATGATTAACAGACCGAGTCCATGGTCCGTTGTCCTACCTATGGTCCGTCCTATTCCTTCGTCGTTTGGTTCAGAGAATGGGTTTATAAGCCATGATCGACAGACCTAGTCCATGGACCGTGTTCCTACCTACGGTCCATAGGTCATGGCCGTCGTTTGGGATCTTGAGTTTTCTATGGAACAAGATCGACGGACTTGGTCCATGGACCATGGTCCTACCTACGGTCCATAGGTCTTGGCCGTAGTCGGTGGACCAAGATCAAGGTACCTTGTCCATGAACCGTGGTCCTAACTACGGTCCGTAAATGGCATATGCACTTTTGGAAAATCTAAATTTTGTTCTATGTAGGGCACGAGTTGTTACATTATCTCTCACTTGAGAACACTCATGCTCGAATGAAGGCTAAACTAGCTGAAATGGAGGAAGAGGGTTGAGGACTAAGCTGATTTCCATGAAAATACAAATACGCTGAAAATGCAAGCATAAATTGAGGGAACATGATTTTAAGGTTGAATTCATTCATAAATGACTGAAAAAGCGAAGAGGAACTACTACCTCAAGCAGGAGACCAATCGGAAGGGAAGAAGTGAGGATACTTAGCTTTCATGGCTGCTTCTGCTTCCCAAGTAGCTCCCTATATGGACTGACTCCTCCACAAAATCTTGACTGAAGCGACTTCTTTGTTTCTCAACCTTCTAACCTGAAGTTCAAGAATCTCAACTGGTACATCCTCATAAGAAACACTATCTTTCACCGCCACACTCTCTAATGGAACTGCAGAGGTTGGATCACCCACACACTTCTTCAAGAGCAAGATGTGGAATACTGGATGCGCTGCTTCTAGTTTTTTTGGCAACTCTAACTCATATGCCACCTTGCCAACCCTTTTAAAGATATTGTAAAGGCCTACATATCTAGGACTGAGCTTCCCTTTATTGTCAAATCTCATCACCCCCTTCGTAGGTGACACTTTCAAGAAAACCCAATCATCAACTTGGAACTCTAGTTCCTTTCTCCTTACATCTGCATAAGATTTTTGACAACTCTGGGCTGTCTTAAGTCTATCTCTATTGAGTTTAACTTTCTCCATATCATAAAGGATTGAATCTAGCCATATCAAGGCTTCTTTACCTTCTTCAAACCAACCAATATATCTACATCTACGCCCATACAGTGCCTCATAAGGGGCCATTTGAATGCTGGAATGGTAGCTATTGTTGTAGGTGAACTGAATAAGAGGAAGGTGATTATCCCAACTACCCTCAAAATCAATCACACAAGCTCTCAACATATCCTCTTGGGTATGAATGATACACTTTTCTTGTCCATCCATCTGCGGATGAAATGTAATGCTAAGATTGACCTCAGTACCAAGACCCTTTTGAAATGACTTCCAGAAATAAGAGGTAAACTGAGGACCTCTATCTCCGATGATAGACAATGGAACCCCATGCAACCTCACAATTTAATTGATGTAAATCTTGGCATCGTCCTCCACCAAATCTATAGTCTTTACCGCCAAAAACCGAGAAGACTTAGTCATCCTATCAACTATCACCCAAATTGAGTCATGTTGTGTGTGAGTAAAAGGTAACACTGTGATCAAATCCATATTAATCACTTCCCACTTCCAAGTAGGAATGTTGATATCTTTAGTGATACCCCCTTGTTCTTAATGTTCTACCTTATCTTGCTGGCAATTGGGGCAGTCACTCACAAAGACTGCTATATCCCTCTTCATGCCACTCCACCAATACAGTTCCCGCAGATCGCGGTACATCATAGTGGCAGCTGGATGAATAGAATATCTATAATTATGGGCTTCTACAAGAATATTGAATCAACTCATTCACATCAGGAACACACAATCTATCTTGGTAACAAAGTACACCATCTCCCCCTTGGGAAAAGACCTCAACTCTCTGATTGTGGACTGCACCCTTTAGTTAAGCAATATTGGATCACTGTCTTGATTTTCTTTATCCTCCACTACCATAAAAGATTCTGCCCCATTTTGAACTGTTTGCACCATTGTCTGATATGCACATAAGGTGAACTCCCAAGTGATCCAGCCTGTGAACATCCTTCACTAGTTCTTTCTTTTCTTCCTCAACATGGGCTACACTACCCATAGATAATTTTCTAAGATCATCTTCTACAACATTCTTCTTACCAGGATGATAATGTACACTCATTACAATCCTTAAGGAACTCAAGCCATCTCCTCTAGTGAAGATTCAACTCTTTCTGGGTGAACACATATTGAAGGCTCTTATGGTCAGTGAATATATCTACATGAACACCATAAAAGTAATATATCCAGATATTGAGTGCAAACACCAGTGCTGCAAGCTCGAGGTCATGAGTTGAATAGTGCTTCTTATGAACCTTAAGTTGTCTAGAAGCATGAGCTATAACCTTATCTCACTACATGAACACACAACCTAGGCCAACTCTAGATGCATCACAATAGATCACATAACCATCTGAACCCTCTGTTAGAGTCAAGACAGGAGTTGTTGTCGATCTAGTTTTCAATTCTGCAAAGCTTTTCTCACAATCATCTGCCTAACTTGACCATCTTCTAAGTCAACCTAGTCAATGCTGATGCTATGGATGAAAATCCTTCCATGAACCTTCTGTAATAACCCACTAGACCTAAGAAACTTCTGATATGTGTAGAAAAGGTAGGTCTGGACCATTTTTTCATGCCTTCTATATTCTATGAATCCAGTAAGATCCCCTCGTTAGATATAATGTGACCAAGGAAAGCAATGAATTGCAAATAGAACTCACATTTGTTAAACTTAGCGAATAAATAACGAACTTTTAGAGTTTGCAGAACAACTCTTAAATGACTCCATATTCTTCATCATCCTTAGGGTAAATGAGGATATCATCAATAAAGCGACAACGAACAAGTCCAAGTGTTGTTTGAACACTCTGTTCATCAAATATATGAAAGTTGCAAGAGAATTTGTTAGTCCAAACGACATAACTAAAAATTCATAATGACCATATAGAGTTCTGAAGGTAATTTTTGGAATGTCATTATCTCTGACTTTGAGATGATGATAAGCTGATCCGAGGTCTATCTTTGCAAAGTGACTAGCACCCTGAAGTTGGTCAAACAAGTCATCAATCCTAGGGATGGGATACTTGTTCTTGATTATGACCTTGTTCAGCTGTCTATAGTCAATGCACATTTTGAGAGAACCATTGTTCTTCTTTATGAACAACACTGGTGCACCCCATGGAGAAATACTAGGTCTGATGAAACCATTATCTAAAAGGTCTTTCAACTGATCTTTCAATTCCTTAAGCTCTACTGGAGCTATTATGTAAGGAGGAATAGGAATAGGTTGGGTATCTGGAAGGAGATCAATTCCAAAGTCTATTTCCCTTTCCGGAGAGACTCCAGGAAGATATTCTCGAAACTCACTAACTATAGTAACTGACTCAAAAGTTAGGTTTCAGAGCTGGATTCCTTAACCCAAACTAGATGATAAAATTAACCCTTAGAGATCATTTTTCAGGACTTAAGGTAAGAAATGAATCGACCCATAGACACTAAGCTACTACCCTTCCACTCTAAGATTGCTTCATTTGGAAACTAAAAACGAACAATCCTAGTTCTACAATCGACTGAGAAATAGTAGGAATGTAACCAATCCATGCCTAGAATGACATCAAAGTCTACCATTTGTAACTCTAAAAGATCTGCTGAGGTGACTTTCTGAGAGACTGTGATAGGGCAATTTTTGTATACCCGTCTAGCTATAACTGGGTCACCAACTAGAGTAGAGACTGAGAAAGCTTCTTAGTGAGTTTATAGACTAACACTGAATTGGATTGCTATGTAAGGAGTTACAAAGGAAAGAGTAGCCCCTGGATCTAATAATGTATAAGCATCAACAAAAACTCGTAACGTACTAGTGACTACATCAGGAGAACATTCTTGATCCTGGCGAACCTGAAGAGCATATAACCTGTTCTGGGACTGACCTCCACCTATACCAAATGAGTTACCCTGCTGAGTCGTGCAACTTGTTGGTGCTGGTGAAGTTGTAGACTAAGTGTACCATTACCACCTCCTTGACCTTGTTTAGAAGGAGAATCCCTCAACCTGTGAACAAACTAACTACACCTAAAGCATCCTTCCTTTCCTACAATACACTCGCCTGGATGATTCTTAATGCACTTAGGGAAGTGGGGTAAGTCTTGGTGCCTGACACAGTTCCCTGAGACATAGATCATGGTGCCCTAACCTTCTAGTCATACCTATTCTTGGAGGATTAAGCACTAGCTGATGAATGGGTTGGGGTTGAAAATTTTTGTTGACTCTGCGAGCAATTTGCACCACCCGATTTCTGCTGAGAATAGTTATAGTTCCCAGTCCTAGCCTTCTTATTATCCTTGGCATGTTCCCTAAGCTTATCACCCTCAACCTGCTGAGCATGAGCCATAAGCCTAGAGATATTCATATCTCCAAGTAATAGAGCATTTCTGCACTCAGTTTTAACCACTGACACTCCATTCAACAACTTATTCATCTGAGCCTTGGAGTCAGTAACCATGTGAGGAGCATACCTGGAGAGTTGGTTAAACTTGATCCTTTACTCTTGGACCATCATGTTACCCTACCTTAAGTTCATGAATTTCTGGGCCTTTACTTATCGCAAATCTATTGGGGAAAACCTCTTTAGAAAAGTCTCTCTAAACAATCCCAAGTAGTAGGAGTTGCATCTGTAACCCTATTTTTCTTCCACTGAGCGTACCAGATATGAGCAACATCTTTCAACTGGTATGATGCCAACTCAACCCGATCATTTCTATTGACCTGCATTACTTCAAATATCTTCTTGATCATCCAAATGATTATGAGTATCTTCACCAGTTTGCGATCCTAAGAACTCAAGATTATTCATCCTAATAAAGTCATGGACACTTGCTGCTTCTTATCCATCATTAGCATTCAAAGCAGCTTGAATCTGATTATTATGGTTAGCCACACTCTAAGCAAACATCTAATGGCGTTCCTAAACTCAACATTGGAGACTTCCTGATCTGGGACTGGAGGAGCTGTGTTTGCATTCCTAGTGTTAGATCTACGATAATGCATGATCTGAAACGTACATCGTTGAGATAGAATGAAATTAGATCATACCTTACGCCGATAAGAGTAACAAAAAAGTGATGTTTTTCCTAAAAAAACCTCATAGCCTCCCTCTCATTAGATGTGGTTCACTTCATACCCATGAAAAGGACACCACTAAGTGCGTCTTTTTAGACATCCTAGGACACTTAAACCTAGTTCTCTAAGAACAAGTTTGTCACGCCCTAAGCTATCCCCGAGATGCGGACACGGGAACTAGGACCACGAGTGATTCTAAACTACCCTACTGGAATGATCATAAACATATTAAAGAAATTAAACTGATGCGGAAGCTAAATCATAATTAATATGAAAAGATGGGGAAACCCCATATACTACAACTTAGATATTTGAATCTTCAGATTAATACAAAGAAAATATTAACTCAATACTAACTTGAAGCGAACTATGTCTGAAATCGCTTCTAATTGACTAGAAATGTTAGGACAGGCCCTGCTAAATCTAGAGAAAACTAAAACTAAATGACTAAAAATACTGAAATGAACTCATGACTATTGTATTCTGAGAATGAGGACTCACCACTGATGTTGCTGAACAGGAGATAGGGAATCGATCTAAGCGTAATCTGGATTTTGAGAACCTGAACCTACATTACGAGAAGATGTAGTGCACGTATGTGTTAGTACTTCAAAGGTACTAAGCATGTAGGATAGAGTAATGCTTAAATAATACATAACTGAACAAGCACAAAAGCAAGCACAATATAGTTAACATGATATGTTGAATTTTGAGGTAACTGGATGCAATGACCAAATTTATACCATGATAAGATAGAATACTAACTAATTTGTAAATATGGTCAATGCAATTGAGTCTGGCTATACTATGGGAGCTACTAATAAGCAATAATAAAACAACATGATCCTAATATGAAGTTTGACGTATACGCCCCATCGAAAGGACCCAATATACCCTTTCATAGGTATAACGCATGCAGGCTTGATCACTAAATTGATTCCCACAGAGGGAACTTACAGCCTATATGGCTAGTAGTTCTGGTACTATTTGGGTATGCTAAACACCAGTCCAACTTGGTATTATGCTACTCCCCATGAATTAAGTGATTAACATATTATGACTGAATTTGTGTAAATACTAGATAGCTCGAAACTGAACATGCAAATTGAGAATGCAACAGTTAATCTGATAATGATACATTAATAACTGAGGCATGTATAACTGAATAACTGAAATATATGACCTAGCATGTGTAATTCAAGAAATAAAGAAATACATAGCTAGGGTTCTAAAAGTCATGCCTTAATTTGTATAATAATATGGTAATCTGATTTGGAACATATAACTAACTAATTCATGATATTCTGTTGAAGTTCTAGAAACCCTAAGAAAATCATGATATGGGAATAAAGAATCTGAGTGAAAATTGGGGACCCAATGGGTGAAAGGAACCCATTAGTTAAATACCACATATATGGTGATGAATTCCACAGAGAATCTTTAGATTTGGGGCTGCAACTAATGGAACCTTGTTGCCTTCTTGACCTAGGGTTCTTGACCTCTTTCTCCTCTATTGCTTCTAATTTTTTATGTTTTGATTAATGATTTGACTTAGGTAAGTTTTAATTATGTTTCTACGCTTAAACTAACTATAATCTCATGATTTAGGGTCTAAACGACGTAGCTTAGGGGATAAAAAAAAAAAGAAAAAGGCCAAAAGACCCCTGAATTAAATGTTGTCAGAGTGAACGATGGACCTGGTCCACGGACCGTAGTCCTACTATGGTTCGTAGGTCCTGGCCTTCGTCTGTGGACCAAGATGGACAAACCTATTCCACGGAACATGGTCTTATCTAATGTCTGTAGGTCCTGACCGTCGTTTGGATCTAAGATAGAGTCTGTGGACCAAGATCGATGGACCTCATCCACGGAGCATGGTCCAACCTACGGTCCGTCTTTTTCCTACGTCGTTTGGTTCACAGGACGGGTTTATAGACCATGATCGATGGACCTGGTCCATGGACCGTGGTCCTACTTACGGTCCATCTTGTTCCTTCGCTGTTTGGTTCAGAGAAGAGGTTCATGGACCAAGATCGACAGACCCGGTCCATGGACCGCTATCCTACCTACGATTCATAGGTCCTGACCATCGTCTGTGAACTAAGATCGACGGACCGTAGTCCTAACTACAATCTGTCGGTGGCCTCCGTAGATACACCTGCACTTTTGGAAAATTTGAATTTTGTTCATCTAGGGTACGAGTTGTTAGAGCAACTACATTGGCCTTTCCAGAGTGGTAGAGAACACTCATGTCGTAATCCTTCAAAAGTTCCAACCACCTTCTTTGTCAGAGATTAAACTTTTTTTGAGTGAACACATATTGAACGCTCTTGTGGTCGGTGAATATATCCACATGTACCCCATATAAGTACTTTCTCCATATTTTCAAGGCAAAAACTACGTCCGCTAATTTAAGATCATGAGTTGGATAGTTCTTCTCATGCACCTTAAGTTATCTAGAGGTATATGCTATCACCTTACCATGTTGCATGAAGCACAACCCAAACCTACATGAGAAGTGTTAAAATAAACTACAAACCTTTGGGTACCCTCTGGTAAAGTTAACACTGGAGCAAAGGTAAGCTTATTTTTCAACTCTTAGAAGCCTCTTTCACAAGCTTTCGACCACTCAAACTTAGCATTCTTTTGGGTTAAGGTTCTCAAAGGAGAAGAAATGGATGTAAACCCATCGACAAATCTTCTATAATACCTGGCTAAACAAAAGAAACTTCGAATATCGATTAGATTCAAAGGTCTAGGAAAATTTTTATATACTTCCGTTTTCTTTGGATCGACCTAAATACCCTCACTTGAGATAATGTGACCAAGCAAAAAAGCCGATCGCAACAAAAATTGACACTTACTATATTCAGCAAAGAATTGATGTTCCTTGAGGACTTGAAATACTACCCTCAAATGACCCATGTGATCATCTTCACTCTTAGAATACACCAATATATCATCAATGAAGACAATTATAATGGAGTCAAGGTAATTTTGGAACACTCTCTTCATAAGATCCATAAAAGTCGTCGGAGCATTAGTTAGACCAAATGACATTATTAGGAACTCATAATGACCATACCTAGTTTGGAAAGTCGTTTTAGATACGTCTTCACCTCTCACCCTAAGTTGGTGATACCCCGACCTCAAATCAATTTCGGAAAAGTAGCTTACCCTTTGGAGTTGATTAAACAAATCTTTGATCCTAGGGAGAGGATACTTATTATTTATGGTGACCTTATTTAGTTGACGGTAATCAATTCATATCCTAAGGACCCATCCTTCTTCTTAACAAATAACATTGGAGCGCCCCATGGAGATATACTCGGTTTTATGAAACCTTTGTCTAGTAAATCTTTGAGTTAAATTTTTAGTTCCTTCAACTCGGCCGGAGATATCCGGTAAGGAGGGATTGAAATAGGCTTTGTATATGGAAAAAAGTCTATGTCGATGTTTATTTCCCATTTGGGAGGAATTTCGGGCAACTAATCAGGAAAGACTTTCGGAAAATCCCTCACCACGGGTACCAACTCTAAATGAGGAGTTTCAAACTTAAGATCTTAACCCTCACAATATGGTACAGACATCCTTGAGAAATCATCTTACAAGCTTTTAGACATGAAATGATTCGACCTCTAGGAATTGAGTTACCCCCCTTCCATTTTAAGACGGGTTCATTAGGCAATTGGAACTTAACTACCTTTATTCTACAATCAATAGAAGAAAAACAAGCATGCAACCAATCCATCCCCAATATGACATCAAAATCCAACGTAGTAAGCTCTACCAAATCGACCACTGTAACTCTGTTGGACAATAATATGGGACAACTCCTATAGACTCTTATAGCAACAACAGAGTCACCCACCGGGGTAGTTATTGTAAATGGTTCAACTAAGATGTCGGGTAGCATATCAAACTTTTTATCTACTAAGGGAGTTACAAATGATAAAGTAGCATCGGGATCTAGTAAAGCATAGACATTAATGGAGAACACTTGTAACATATTGGTGACAACGTCGGGAGAATACTCTTGATCACCCCTAAACTGGAGAGTATAGAAGCGGTTCTTCTTAGGAGCATCGGGATTAGGACCGCTTGCTTGTGCTTGGTTACCCTCTTTTCCTCTAGCCTTTATCATAGGACAATCTTTCACTTTATGGCCACTCTTTCCACAACCAAAGCAATTACCTTTTCCAACCAAACATTCACGTATATGCTTCTTACCACATTTAGTACAAGTAGGTTTCTCACTTGGTGAATTTCCACTTCGTCCCAAGGGTTAGACACTCTATCCTTGCTAGCCTTGGGAATTTTGAAGGAACTTGGTTGGAGAATCTCTTTTTGAACTTAGGCCTGTCTTGGATTTTCAACTTACCCTTAGAAGTACCTTATTCATAAGACCTTGTCCTCTTAGCATCCCTATTCTTCCTCTAGACCTTACTCTCCTCAACTTTTCGAGCATACACCATCAAACGAGAAATTTCCATATTGTCATGAAGCATTGCCGAACGACACTCTACCCCAAGATCATCGGACACACCCGTCACAAAATGACTCATTTCATCTCTAGGATTGGACACCAAAGAAGGGGCATTTTGACAACTTAATGAATTTCAAAAAGTATTCTTGGACACTCATACCTCTTTGACGAAGGTTGATGAACTCCTCCACTTTTGCCTCTGTTTTCTCCCGTGTGAAGAACTTATCAAGAAATGCCCTCCTAAATACTTCTCAACTTATAGTACCCGCTTTCAAAGCCATATTGTTCTTCCATTGAGTGTACCAAGTTTGAGTCATATCCTTGAGCTTATATGCGGCTAGCTCGGCATTATCATTTGAACTCACTCCCATAGAATACATGATTTTATAGACCTCATCAAGAAAGTCTAGGGGGTCTTCATTCACCTTAGACCCAAAGAACATTGGAGGGTTCATCCTTGTGAAGTTCCTCAAGCGAAAATCTATTGCACTATCATTTTGGTTAACACGGGGTCCAACTTCCCAGTTTGCTTGAGCCGTCATGGCTTGAACTTGAGTAGCTACATATTGAGATTGAGTAGTCATGACTTGATCCAAGTTGATGAAGTCCAACCTTATATCTCTATCTTTCATGGTCGGAGGATTGATCTGAGCTTGGTCACCTTGTAGAGCATGTTCTTGAGGAGTAGTTTGATTGTCTTGGGGAGGAACTCCCGCATTAGCAATCTCCTTTTCAACTGTTCTTGCGGATGCCCTTCTAGTAGTCATAGACTATAACCACAAGAAAAGAGTTATAAGAAAAAGGACACATAGAGTTACCACTCTTGAAGCATGACTTTCAAGAATACCAAAAAGGTGATAATTTTCTAATCTTCACACTGACACTCATTCATAAGTGTGGAGGTCTTCACACTCATGAAAAAAAATCTACATAGACTTGGTTTAGTGACACGTCAATCCTAAGATTACTCAACCTCATGCTCTGATAAAAAATTTGTCACGACCGGAGAGCACTCCCTAGACGCAACCAGCGTCTTCGTCCTCAAAGAGGCCTTAGGCTAGACCTTAGCATACATCATTGCATATCATAGGTAGAGAAAATACGGAAAATAAAAAACTTTTACATAGTGAAGTATACTTAGACTTATCATTTATCAAATATGAAGTTTACATAGACTTCTCATTTATTAAGTGTACATAGACTTCTCAATTAGCATCATACTCAATTCATATTAAGTGGTCTAATAATCGTGTCACATAAAACCATATATCAAGAAGTATAATATTTGGGCATATTTATAATATTTGGGCATATCCATTACACTATTACAATATGCCACATATAGGCTTATATTACAACAAAGTCTCAAAGATAAGGAAAGAACAATTGTCTTAGACATAGTCAATACTAATAAGGCTAGAAAAATGGCTTTGTCCCCGGATGAGAGGACTCGCCAATAACTTGGGAAAAGGTCCAAGTCTTCCTTCAAAGTGACCTTAATTCCTCATTGGACCAACCCTACATTGTTGGGGAAAAGGGAAAGAATATTCGTTAGTACAAGCCACATGCACTAAGTATGGCAATATATGCAAGTAAAATAAATCATGCTTAAAGGGACATTTTGTTCAAAATCATGGTAAGTCACTTTGAAAGCCTTTATGCACAAATAAGAGAATATACAAGTCAATAATGATAATAACATTTTAAGACATGTTCATATCTAACACAAGATCAACATCATCATAAAGCCATATGAACATTTCATGTCATAAAGTTCATAACATCAAAGCACACGAGACCCTTAATAACAATCCCATCCCAAGCCTACAAGTGCAATGCTCATGTGGAGCCCCATAACCCCACATAATCAAGTAAAGTAGAAAGATCCTATAAGCATACCTATACTTCACATAAAATCATATCATGCATATTCATCATTATATATAGAAACTTAGATCAATATCATGTTCATCAAATGAAGTTAACATCATATAAAATCAAAATCATGTAAAGTCAACATTTGCATTTCATTCATATCATAAGTACATAAGAACATCCTCCTAGGACTCCTCTAAAGGTCAATTTGTGCAATGTATAGGTAAAGTCCCATACCTTTACCTGTTATAAGTAGAAACCCTTAAGTCACCCTAGTTAGTGTTCACTTTATTACTTTCATTTATTCATTTTACTTTCGGGAACAATCGCCTTAATTGACAATAGACCGTGTAAGCTAAACATGGAATCCAGTATTATGAAACCCTTTATCAAAAGAAGGTGTTCTACTTGCCAAGGTAAAACCAAAACATAAACATAGCATTCTAGGTGGATCCACTAGCTAGTTTTCCTATGGGGCCACATAATTAAGGAATTAGGAGATATGTATTGGAAACCCTCTTTATGCACATCTTCATTATAGCCTCCATCTCATGAGAACCATTGTGAACCTACCTTCCCTCATTTGAAGGGACACCTCTCATATCTAGTTCGCTCGGTGCTAAGCTAACGTCCCTTTTTTGAAATGTCATCAATCCATCCTTAAAAAGTAGTTTACAATACAGGCCTTAGGGACTAACCCCTTGTATAATCATGATCATATGTCTTTAGTTTTGGAATGAGAACTTCATTTCATTACAACCCTACATTTGTGATCATCACATCATAGTCATATCATAATAAAGCACACAAGAGAATCACATTTATCCTTGCATGATCATACCCCTATCAAGATCTCACATTCGACATAATCATAACATTCCATCATATTCATCATATCATCATATTTCTATTATATTCACATATCATACTTCAATTGAACATCATCATGAATAATAGACCATCATAATTGAAGTAAAGAACTCATGATCATGAAAGTCTAACCAATAACTTCCAAGACTCTCCTTCAAGATATCACCATCAATTGAACAATATTCATCCATCAATTAACTAATTATAATAATATAATAGTAAACTATACAATAACTAAGTCAATTACATCATCCCTAATCACAATCAACCTAATTCATAACCTAGGGTTAGGCAAAAGGGACAATCATGGATTCTTTTAGGTCAAAGTTTAAGTAATTACAACAATTAGCCAATAAACAATCATGATATATCAATATTAATCAATATAATACAGCATTAACTCATTTTGAAAAGCACGAAATTGGATGAAAATCATGATTTTAGACATCCTTGGGAACTAATTTTGAAGAGCCTCTTGGGGAAAAGAATCCCAAGATTGAATAGATTCCATTCCTTACGATTCCTTGAATAATGATGGAAGAAAATTTGAATCTTGAAACCTTAACGAAGCTTGAACCTTGTCCTTCAATGGGGATCTTTGGGTAGTGAGATAAAGTAGAGAGAAGTGATAGCTAACTTGGGTTTGGGGAAGTTATGAAGTGATGAGTTAGTTTAATGAATTATAACTCTTTCATAGTCCAAACTAAATTAACCACCCCTTAACCCCTAATTAATTAAATAACTAATTAACTATTTTCCTTAACCTTGACCGAAATTGGACAGTGAAGTCCAAGCCCAAACGACATGAAGCGTAGCCCAAACCACGGACCGTCCTAGTCATTCGTTGTTTGAATCAATGACCTTATTTTTGAGCCATTTTGGAATATGTATAATTATTAAGCAACAATGTTCATCGACGGGTCGTTGACCCATTGGGGTCTCGTTGTTTGGTTCGTCAATGGTTATTGTAAATTGACAACTTTTAGGGTCAAATGTTAGGGTCCTCTTCAAGGACCCTTAGGGTGGTCCTTGGGGAGTCGTATCGGAAGTTTCGACCCAAAACAAACTTTAACATATATTATAAACCTTTTTACCAAATTTGACTTAATTCCGACTCTTAAAACCCCTTGAAACTCACCAAGGCACACTAGTTCATTTTTCACAAATCTCCGGACGTCATGATCGTTTCTTGACGTTTTGACTCTAGCACTTACTAATTGAATTCATTACCTTTGTTTAGGCTTAGAAAAACTACTTTAAGACTTAGTTCATCAAGTGAGGCTCTAGACTAAGTCATGGAATCCCAGAGTGTTACATTATCCCCCCCCCCCCTTAGGAACATTCATCCCTGAATGAAACCTAAATTTTTTATAGGGAGAAATGACTCAATACTAGCAGCCCAACTAACAACAACATTAACAACATAAAATCATCGTGATTCATATATCATAGGAGTACTTCACAACTCCATTCAATACATAAACATGGCGTTACACATAGCAACTCAATTCACGATTTACCACATATAAGAGCTCAACATTTCATATCACATAATGAGGAACTACATTCTCAATATCAACATGAGCTCAACATAAACATCAAGAGTTGCTATTCTTCTTTCAAGCAACACTAAACATGCTTGCTACTATTTGTCATGACACAACACATAATAGACTACATGCAAGTGCAAATTAGCCATGAGAACAAAATTCATAAAAACTCACTTAGCATTAACCTTTACAAATATATGCACATATTAGCAAAGAAAGCAAAGTTCACATTATTCATAAATTTATTTTAGGAGAAAATACTAACCTCAACCTTGACTAGGATTTAGAGGAAAATATGGGGATAATGGGACTTCATGTCGGCCTCGGCCTCTCACGTTGCTCCCTCAACTAGGTGGTTTCTCCATAGGACTTTTATGGAGACCACCCCTTTATTCCTCAACTTCTTGTCTTGACGATCTAGGATTTCAACCGAACATCTTCATATGAAAGGTTCTCATTCACTCCTAATCCTTCAATCGAGAGAATGGATAACGGGTCGCCTATACATTTCTTAAGCATGGAGATATGAAATACGGGATGAACTGGACCTGTTTAAATATCTCATAAGGACCCACATACCGGGGACTTAGCTTCCCCTTTTTACCAAATATCATCACCCCTTTCATAGGTGAAACATTCAAGTAGACCCAATCACCTACTTCAAATTCAAGGTCTCTTCTTCGATTGTCGGCATATAATTTTTGCCGACTATAGGTTGTTTTTAATCTATCGTTTGTCATCCGAACCTTTCCTATGTCATCCGAACCTTTCCTAAGGCCTCATAGATTATCTCGGGACTAAGGAGTGAAGACTCACCTACCTCAAACCACCCAACGGGAGACCTACATCTCCTAACATAGAGGGATTCATATGTTACCGTGGAAATACTCAAATGGTAGCTATTATTGTAGGAGAACTCTATCAACAGTAGGTGATTGTTATTTTTACCCTTTGAATTCATTAACACAAGCTCTCAACATATCTTCTATGGTTTGGATGGTATGCTCCATTTGACCATCCATTTGAGGATGAAAAGTGGTGTTAAGTTTCACTTGAGTACCTAGCCCCTTTTGAAAAGATCTCCAAAACGAGAACTGAATTGGACACCTCTATCCGAAATGATGGACAAAGGGATCCCATGAAAACGAGCAATATAATTAAGGTACAACCTAGAATAAAACTCACATCTTCATTAAGGTACAACCAAGCATATTACTAGCCAAATAGTAGATTTGATGGGGATAAAATGGGCAGATTTCATCAATCTATCAACAATCACCCATATTGAATAATTTTGCCTCCAGATTCGAGGCAAACCCACTATAAAGTCCATCTTGATATCTTCCCACTTTCAAGTAGGGACAGCCATCACTTGAGTTAAACCAATCCGCATTTGATTTTCCGGCCTTAACTTGTTGACAATTAGGACATTTGGCCATAAACTCCGCTATACCCATTTTCAAACCATCCCACCAATAGATCTATTGAAGAACACAATACATTTTGGTGGCACCCAGATGAATAGAATATCTAGATCCATGAGTCTCTTCCAAAATTTGTCCTTTTAGTCCATCCGCATCCGGTACAAACAATCTACCTTGGTACCTAAGCACCTGATCCACCCCTCACCCCCCGGGAGAATGTGTCATTGAACTTGCTAAGGACCAATTCCTTCAACTCCATTAATAGAGGATCAAGTTGTTTCTTAGAATTCAACTTCACCACAAAAGATGATTCGGAGTTATGATGAGCCATAGAGCCTCCTTTTGGAGAATCATCCAACCGAACACCTAATCAACCCAATATATGCACCTCTTTCACTAACTCTTACTTAGAGTGTCCACAAATGTAACGCCACGACCTACCCCCGAGACGCGGACAAGATACCTAGGACCACAAGTGATTCTAGGCTAACCCTGCTTGCATGATCATGAGCATACTAAAGAAATTAAATTGATAAGGAAGATAAATCATAATTGATATGAAAAAATGGAGAATACCCATTAACTAATATATTTGAAACTAATAAATTAAATAAAAAGATATTAACTATATACTAATTTGAAACTAATTATTTCTGAAAAATAGCCTCTAACTAACTAGAAATGTTGGGGTAGGCCACAGCTAAATCAAGCAAAAACTGAAATAAAATGAATAAAAATAATGAAATAAACTCATGACTATTGTCCTCGAAGAATTAGGACTCACCATTGATGCTGCTGAACTAGAGATAGGGAATCAACCAAAGCGTTATATGGATGTTGAGAACATGAACCTAAAGCCATATTTTATTGCCGCAAAAAAGCCCTTTTGTAGTAGTGTTATAACTCTTTAATAGTCCCCAACTAACTTAATTAACCACCCCTAACCACTAATTAATTAAATAACTAATCAACTATTTTCCTTAAGCTTGACTGAAATTGGACAATGAAGTCCAAGCCTAAACTACGACTTCACGTCGACGGGGTGTAGTCCAAACCACGGACCGTCCTGGTCATTTGTGGTTTGCATCAAAGACCTCCTTTTTGACCATTTTGGAATATGTATAAGTATGAACCAACGAGCTCCATCAACAGGCCATTGACCCATCGACGGCTCATCAATGGCTACTGTCAATTGAAAACTTTTAGGGTCCAATGTTAAAGTCCTCTTCAAAGATCCTTAGGGTGGTCGTTGGGGAGTCGTACCCTGATGTTTCGACCCTAACTACACTGTAACATATATTCTAATCCTTTTCACCAAATTTTACTTAATTCTGACTCTTAAAACCCCTTGAAACACACCAAGTCACGCAAGTTCATTTTTCACAAATCTCCCGACGTCATGGTCGTTTCTTGACGTTTTGACTCTAACACTTCCTAATTGAATTCATTACCTTTATTTAACCTTAGAAACACTATTTTACGACTTAGATCATAAAGTGAGGCTCTAGACTAAGTCATGGAATTCTGGAGTGTTACAATTGGGTTAGATTGATTATTTTCAGTCCCTTCCAATTGATGGGCCAGCACGCCCTTGCCCATCAATCTTTTAGCCTGTGAGCTTTGGCTAGATGGGGTTGGGCTGATCCTTTTTTGATAACTCTAGTTAATATAATGTAAATAATTAATAAATCAATAGTTATGTTAAAAGTCACTTTATCATAACATAAGGATCCTAAATATAAATTTTTCATAAAAAATAGAGTTGAAATCGATAAAATTTGAATTCTCCTCTAAGATATTCATGGATAAGGAAATAAAATCAGATGAAGGAGTACCAAAAAGAGGATGTGATACTAAAACCCATATTCAATCAAGAAGAATGCCTAAGAATTACTCTATTCTAAGCTGTAGAACTCCCAATATGGTCAAGTTATCTGAAATATTAAAAATATATGCAACAAAATTTACACCACAAACGAGCAACTTTGATTTCACCAAAAAGAACCATAACTTCCTCTTACGACAGAGAAATGTCTTGATTCTTTTTCATTAATGTCTTAAAATAATATGATACGAGCTTACTCGTTTAATCGAAACCCAATTTTTTCTTGTAATTTACCCAATCAAATTATATTTCTGCTAGATAAATAATTATTTAAACCCCGCCTAGTAAGCACAATGATTTTTTAAAAACATTGGACTTTTGTATTGCAAATATATGCAACATTCAAAGAAACAAGTAACACTACAAAAAAAACTTAAATTGCAGGGGTTAAAATTACATACCCTCGCAAATAAGTATTACAGCATTTGGAAAAACTCCTACAGTTAGATGTGCCACAAATAAGTCAAGTGAATTTTTCTCCAAACCCTGGTACCACTAACAGGGGTTTACAAGTGAGGATTTTGAACCCCACAAAATAATATCTATAAAATTATACTTTAAAATTCTAGGATTCAAGGAGTCAAAAACCCCATAATTCATGACCTTTGTATTAAAATTAACAAGAGTTTTAAGTCCTCCATTTTATGAATATAGTTTTTTCATAGAATTTAGCTAAAAATATTCAATTTTATATATTGGTAATTAATTAACTAACATTTACACTATAGTCAAACCTAAAAGCACATATTAGTATAAGAAATAACACAATAATATTTCAATAAAGAAATATATCATAAAATGTATTATAGTTTTACAAACAAAATTGAAATGTCATTCACTTAAACTATTACGATTACAAGAAACTTCAAATCACTACAAAAACTTGCTTAACCTTCAAATCAGTAGTATCTTAACTCAAGATAGGATATGCAACAGTTCATGAAACATCAGCGGGTCACTGCGATATCACGTGACTGGAAAGAGAAATACACTATAAGTGACTTCATCAAACTCAAAACATGGTTGAATATTAACATACTTGATGAATTTAGTACTACCATATAGTTATGTTAGATGGTGGAATAAAACATGTTAGTTGACAAGAATATAACAACAATACCTACATACACAATGAAATTTCACAAGCGAATTTGAAAAAGGTAGAATATACACACAAGTAATGACTTATCCCCACTTACACTTGTCAGGAAGAAAAAGGAAAACAGTTGGTATTTCTTATGTCCAGCCAAATACTACAACTTACTAGGTTAAGAGCCTGCTCAAGAAATAAATCAATAGCTATCTTTTTGTGTAACTCAAACAAATCAGTAGCTATCTTTTTGTGTTACTCAAACCAATTGGGCATTCCCCTGTACTACTCTTAGTTTTTAACGAAATGTTTCATCTTTTCTTACCAAAAAATAAATTAAGTAACAGCAAATGGGTCCTAGTTAGATAATGTCTAAAGATTAATTCATTAGGGAAAAGAAATTAATTAGTAGTTAATGTCTATATGGCTAGATCTCACATTAGTTGTACCGTGAAATGTACCTCTAATCCTTAATTCTTTGAAGTATCAAAGTTCCAAAGAAAAATATTTTGCTTACCAATGTTTACCACCTTGCTATGCTTATAACATAATTATAGGTGCAAGTTCTCAAGACAATGTAAAAAAAGGCATTCTTGCAACTCTTTCAAATCTTTTTGGGTCAAAGGAATTTCGCATTTAACTTTCATTCCATCTTCACTAACTATCTAAAGGACAAAATCAAATAAAGAAATACGATAAACTCATAAGATTTGTAGAGCGCCATAGAACTTGAGTGAGTTGTGCATTATTGCTTATAAGAGCTTTTATCTTATTTAACAGTGCAGCCACAAATATTGACACTATAGCAAGAAAAAATATTGCAAATTGTCTTAAATAAAGATCTCATCAGAAAAATGAGAATTAAATTTAAAAAGAATAACTGAATAGTAGATGGAACTTACAAAAATAGCTGGAAATATAGACGAAATCAGGTTCAATAATCAAGTTCAGTAATGCAGGAGCAAATACAATTAAATGAAATTTACACAACTTACAGTATAGAATTCCGCTTGGTTCAATCTGAGAGGAGGCATTGGCATCTCAGGTTTGTGTTGATCACAGTGATTGAAATTCCTTGGAGATCTGCTTATGAATGTACCTATCTCAAGGAAAATATGTATCATAAAACAATCACATGGAGAGGAACAAAATCCTTACAAACTTAACCAGATTCACAAGACAGTTTTAGTATCTAATGCCCTATAAAAACTAGATATACATGTGTTTCATCTTGTATTTCTAAGATACTTAGAATAAATCTTTGAAAAATTTATTAAGACACAACAAAATTTAAGAATATTTTCACAACTAGAAAATTAAAACTAGTAGAGAAACTAGAATCAGTAACAAATGAGGAAAAATATACGTTTTCTTAAAGAAGAATTATTGTCCATATGTGTTTAAAGTATCTTACTAATCCCAACAAACTTTGCAGAAACACAAAGTTTCCAAAGTTTCAAGAACCAATGAAGTATAGAAGAATAGAAATTAATTCACATATTTAAAATCTGTAACACACACCAGAATCTGGAAAAACAGAAAGAAGATAAAGTTCACTGAACGCACAGTGTCCCCTTAAGGAAATTATTCCCCTCTAGCAACCGAGGTTTGATTTGAAATATCTCCTCCCGAAATAGAATGATTTCAATCACCAGTGTATTGATACCAAAACATTTGTGTCAGCGAGCCACTCAATGGCAGTAAAGTACACTTAGAGTACTTTATTTAATAGTAGTTAAAGAAGTCCAAAAATTCTATTTCTAAAATGAGAGGAAGTCTCTCAAATTATATAAAACAAAGGGTAGTGCGAAAAGGTTATTATTGTGCCTTACCGGAAAAGTCACAGTCTTTCAGAAAGGTCGTCACCTTTCATAAAAGTCACAACTTTTAATAAAAGTCGCAACTTTTCATAAAAGTCATAACTTTTTATAAAAGTTGAAACTCTTCATTTTCCATTCACACATTTTAAAACCCAACAATACATTAATTAAAATTGATCAATTAGAAACGATGTAGGTACAATTATTATTAAATTAATAAAAGAACAAGAAAGAAGTGTGGTCAATATCAAGAACAAGAAATAATTGTGTCCTTGATTAGTTTATTGTTGACGATAAATCTGGAAAAGATGTAACTTTGTTAAAAATCCTCAATCTTCCAAGCTTAGGCCCATCAACAATGCCATGAGTATCTATTTTGATCTCATATTGTTGCTCATCAATAAATTGTGGCTTGTAAGCTAGAAATAATTCATGCAGGCATAAAAAATTAAGATGGATAAAAACACAAATTAAACTCTGGTTGTAGAGGACACATTTGTTACACTAATATATTAATTTGCAGTTAAGAAAACAAGATTACTGACAGTCGATGCTCATTATCCATTTTCTAGCCAAGACACCCACCAAATATTTGAGAGTTCTTCGGCATTCTCCTTTCTCATCTGTAGAAGCGATGACATGAGTGACACTTAGGTCCCAGTTCTTGACAAACAAGACCCTGTAAATTGAGAATTTAGTCTATCCAGTTAAAAAACCTCATTTGTCTAAAATAACTAAGATCTATGAAAATTGTCATGTTCGGTTACCTTTTCACCAACGGTTAGAGACAACAAAGCACTAAGTTTGAAGTTTACAATTATGATATGGAATGGTAATGAAGCTTATAGTTGAAGAATCTACAATAGTCAAGTAAAACAAAGATAAATTCCATGAGATAATTACCAGATCACACAAACTTATACACTATATTTATCAAACATAACAAGAGTTCAAGAGAAAAACACTTCTTATCAAGAGTTTGTTTATTCCTATATCTTGGATCTGAGATGTTTAGTTAATTGTAGGAAGGAAGCTCAACCATCGCACACACTTCCAAAGGTAACCCTTGAGAGAGGGTTACATGGAAGAACAAAATAATTACAATTTTAAATGAGAAGAAGCAGTAGACCAACCCGACCTTGTTAGTTGTTGGTCAAAGCATCCTTGTACTCCACGATATATGGATGTCATAGTTAGTAGCGCAGCCAGGAATTTCATCAACGTTGTCCAAATTATTAACAGTACTTTTTTTTTAAAAAAAATGATAATTTAAACTACCAAAATAAATAATCATGTAAAGCAATATTTAATGAAATATAAGTAATTTTATAAAATAGAATTACAAGTGTATAATACAAAACTAACATAAAGAAAATAAAGTACTATTGAAAACGTAATTCAAAAATGTTAGTACAATTGTACTCGATGAAATATTTCCTTTCTACACAAGGCACTATACAACTGTCCAGAATATTGAGATTCTATTCTTAATAATATGGTTATATAATTTGGGTTATTGTGTCTCCTATTTATAGAGAAAGAAAACTTTATTCCATAAGGAATTTAAAAAAAAAATTAAGGAAATCTTATTACACAAAAAGGTATTAAAAATTAAGGAAATAATTCAATTTTAATTGAAAAAAAATAATTAGTGGAAGAGGAATTTGAACTTGGGTTCTTAGAGCAATTAATGACACTTTGACCACCAAGCTACTAAATATTTATATTAAAATTATGTATGTCTATTTACTTAATTAAATTCAAGGCGTTAAAAATAATTAAAGAAAAAAGAAACACCCTTGCGTGGAATCAAACCCGGGCAAAGAGCCGGCTATTGCCAACTCCACTACGCCTTATTTATAATTTCTAGGGGATCCAAATTCTATATAAATCAATATTAAATCAAAATTGTATGTATATATAGAACGTAATTTTTTGACAAAAAGTGTCCAATTGGACACTCTGAAGCCTATGTGGCTCCTCCCCTGGGCATAACTTAGCTATAACATTGTCATAAAATAATACATACACAAGTATCATCATATATCAATTAACATAACATTGCGCAAACCTATCTACGCAACAAAGTATCATTCCATATTACGTGGCATAACATAACGAGAATACTAAATAATATGACAAGCTGAACGTGTGTGATTTCAAACAACATATCACAACATAGTATCATCCAATTAACTGATATTTTATTTAATATCAACAATTATTCAAAACCAGAGCAAGTCATATTAGACTTCCCATCCAGAAAACCTCCTCTTCTAGGCCCACTGCCTTGTACAACCAAAAGTAAACCTACATCAACTAACCTCCAAAAAAAATACCAATCTACTACATATGACTAGACACTCTATCAAGACTACTAGATATGAGAAAGAAGCATATTCGATAGTCAAAAAGTCAATAAAGGTTGAAATACAATACAAAGTAAATATTATTTACAACACAAAGCGAAATCTAATCTTGATACTATTAGATTATCATGCTGAAACACACTTACAAGCTAAGTTGCAACAATAAGTTGTAGAAATGGTATACACCACTTTCCGTTGAAGCTGAATTATCTCAAATGTGTAGGAAATATGAAAGGAAAAATAATATCTTTAGAAAATGCTCAAGTTTATTATAGGCTACTTAAGGCCACTTGAGATGATTACAATCATCAACTACATCACTATTTATACTACTCAAAATAGAAAACAAAAAGTCTTGCACAAATAACTAAATACATGTATCACAATTTACTAGATACATGTACTACGAAATTCTAAAAAGACTTCTTGAAAAACTAAGAGACAATTTTGGAAAACTAAACATTGATGCATTAATTCCAACACTCCCCCTTAATGCATTTGCTTGATAACTCCAATGCGTTCTCGAAGATAGCAAAATTTTCCTCTAGGAAGTGCTTTGGGGAAGATGTCAGCAAGTTGTTCTCCTGTCTGACAATAATGCGACTGAATTTCGCCTTTCTCTTGTGCTTCTCGGATAAAATGATACTTGATGAAAATATGCTTTGATCTTTCATGGCTGACTGGATTCTTGGCAATTGCAATTGTTGATTTGTTATCACAATACAGAACAGTCTCTTTTTTTTGTTTTTCACCAATGTCTTCAAATATTCTCCTAAGTCAAATAGCTTGAGATGTAGCCTTGGATGCTGAAACATATTCTGCTTCGGTAGTGGATTGAGCAACAACACTTTGATTTTTTGATAACCAAGAACAAATGCTTGATCCAAATAAGAAAGCATAACCAGAAGTACTCTTCATGTCATCTATACTTCCAGCCCAATCACTATCAGAATAACCAATTAAGTTCAAATTTCCACCAAATTTGTACATTATCCCATAATCCATTGTTCCTTGCAAGTAGCGTAGAACACGCTTAGCAGCTCCAAAATGCACTTGGCTTGGTTCTTGCATGAGTCTGGATAATAAACTAGCACGAAACATAATATCTGACCTTGTTGAAGTAAGATATAGCAAACTTCCAATAAAACTCCTAAAAAGTGAGCTATTAACTTTCTTTTCTCCATCATCTTTTCTAAACTTCTCATTTGCTGCTAATGGTATGGCCACAGACCTGCAATCCATCATTTTGAATTTTTGAAGAATACTTTGAGTATACTTCTTTTGAGAAATGAAAATTCCTTCTTTCACTTGAGAAACTTCGATGCCCAAGAAATAATTTAGCAATCGAAGATCACTCATTTCATAAGCGTGCATCATATCTTGTTTGAAATTTTGCATCATCTTTACATCATTTCCTGTAAAGAGCAAGTCATCCACATAGAGACAAACAATGATAATGCTGCCATGTTCTTTCTTCACATACAAAGTGGCTTCACTTTTACTTCTCTGAAAATTATTTTTCAGAAAGTATGTATCAATTTCATTGTACCAGGCTCTTGGAGCTTGCTTCAGCCCGTAAAGAGCTTTTTTTTATCTATACACCTTTTCTTCTCCCCCTTGAACAAAAAATCCTTGAGGTTGCTCAACATAAATCTCTTCATCAAGTTTTCCATTCAGAAATGCTGATTTAACATCAAGTTGAAATATCTTCCATTTCTTTTGTGCAGCAACAACAATTACAGTTCTAATTGTCTCAAGACGAGCAACTGGAGAGAAAGTTTCATAAAAATCAATACCTGGTTTTTGCGTGAAGCCTCTAGCAACCAACCTTGCTTTGTGCTTTTGAATATCTCCTTCCTGATTGAGTTTGATTTTGTAAATCCATTTTAGACTTACAACTTCTCTTTCTCTTGGAATAGCCACAAGCTCCCACGTATTATTTTTTTCGATCATTCGAATTTCTTCTTCCATGGCTTTCTTCCAAACATCATGCTTTACTGCTTCTTCATAATTTTCTGGCTCAACACCGGCAAAATTACATCTTTGATAAATGTCACTCAACATTTTTGTTCCTCTCGGAGGCGGTTCTTCATTATCTGAATCTGGGATTTCTCCCCCTTGAGAGACATCTTCATCTTTCTCATCCTCTTCTTGATTTGAAGATATAATAGCAGTATTCTCTATCTTTTTATCCTCCCAATTTCATGTTGTTTTTTCATCAAAAATGACATCTCTACTAACAATAAGTTTGTTAGTTTTGACATCGAGAAGCCTATATCCTTTTGTCACATCACTATAACCAAGAAAGACACATTTTTGACATTTTTCATCCAATTTTGTTCTTTTCTCAGTAGGTACATGAGCATAACAAATACACCCAAAAATTTTAAAATGACTTACAGAAGGTTTAATTCCACTCCAAGCTTCAACTGGTGTCTTGTCCTTTAGTGCCTTTGTAGGACACCTATTAAGGATGTGAACTGTTGTATGCACTGCGTCTGCCCAAAAATATTTTGGCATCCCTTTCTCATTCATCATAGTTCTGGCCATTTCAACAATTGTTCTATTTCTTCTTTCAGATACACCATTTTGTTGAGGAGTATACCCCGCTGTAAGTTGCTTCTGAATGCCTTCATTTTTGCAATATTCTTCAAATTCTCGACTTGTGTACTCACCTTCTCGATCACTGCGAATTGTTTTGATGTTGCAACCTTTTTGCTTCTCAACAAGGGCTTTAAATTTCTTGAATGTAGCAAATGCTTCTGACTTTTCTTTCAAGAAATAAACCCAAGTCATTCTTGAGAAATCATCAATAAAGATTAGAAAATACCTTTGACTTCCAAGAGATGGAGTCTTCATTGGTCCACAAATGTCGGTATGAATTAGTTCCAAAAATACACTTGCTCTCCAAGACACCCCTTTTGAAAAAGACTTCATGTGTTGCTTTCCCATTATACAACTTTCACATGTATCCACCTCAGTATGTATCTCAGGAAGGCCTTGCACCATGTCCTTTTGCTTGAGAAGCTTTAAACCATGAAAATTCAAGTGACAAAATCTTTTGTGCCAAAGCCATGAATCATCTACAATTTCATTTTTTAATGCATTGTAATGAAATTGCAAAGGGAAGTTTCTTTTTATCATCTTTACTTCAACAATGACTTGATTTGGCTCAATTTTATCATAAATCTTGCAATAATTATCTCTAAACACAAGAGAATAACCATTTTCCATGAGTTGACCAACAGTAAGCAAATTTTCTTCCAAGTCAGGAACATAAAGAACATCATGAATTTGCTTACCGCATCCTTTCATGTTGATTGAAATAGTACCTTTACCTTTCGCATCAACTAAGGCTCCATTCTCCATCTTCACTTTAGTAGTGATGCTATTATTAACTGAGAGGAAAGCCTTTTCATCTCCAGTCATATGATTACTACAACCACTATCAACATACCATTCATTGCTTTTTGTTGAAGCATCAGATTTAGAAGCAAAGAAAAGATTTTCTTCCCTTTCTTCCTCCTGTTTTTCACAAAAATTTGCTTGCTCCCGTTTCTTGTGCCAACAATCCTTTTCAACGTGGCCAAACTTTTTACAAAAGTTACATTGGGGCTTGCCTTTGTCCCAATATTTTTCTGCATTGTGATTAGTCTTTTTGCAAACTTTACCAAAAATACTAGAGTTTTTCTCACCTTTTTCTTCAACCTTCTTGGAAGAACCATCATGATCCTGCTTCTTTTTTGGTTTTTGATTTTTCTTCTGATGATTTTTTGAGATATTTTGAGAATTCTCATTTATTTTAGACTGGAAAGCCGTCTCTTTGGGTTGATCTTCACGAAAAAATCTTCGCTTCTCGTGTGCACGAAATGATCCAACTAGCTCTTTGATGGAAAGCTTAGAAAGATCTTTCGTCTCCTCAGTGATAGCAACGATGTACTCATACTTTTCTCTGACACTAATTAGAATCTTTTCCACAACTTGTTGGTCAGAAATTGTATCACTATGATTTCTCATTTCATTAACAATATTCATGACTCTTGTGCAATATTCATCAATTTTTTCAGATTCTATCATCTTTGATTTTTAAAACTCTCTTCTAAGAGTTTGAAGATTTATAGTGCGTACCTTTTCGTCACCATACACCTCAGTTTCCAGAAAATCTCAAGCTTCCTTTGCAGTCTCACAAGTAGAAACTTTTGCAAAATATGCTCTTGAGACTCCCATTTGGATTTTTCTCAAGACTTTTGCATCTTGACGATACTTAGCCTCAAGATTTTTCATCTCTGCTGCTGTAAGATCACCATATTTTTCTGGCTCTTCAAAGCCATTTGCAACAATAGTCCACAAACTTTCAGCTTTCAAATGTGTTCTCATTCTTATCTTCCAGCATTCAAAATCGGTTCCATCAAAAAATGGAGTAAGAACAACTGAAGAATCAGCACCTTCATTTGTTTTGGATGCCATATTTTTTTCTTCACCTAACGAGATTCTTATGTTCGGCCACAAATAAACAGGTACATTTATCTTGTTTGAGAGTAAAAAATTTAGGCATCTTTGTCATTTTTGTAGGCTTGTTCTAATTAAAATCAATTGTTCTTTTCCTTCCCATAATCCCTTAGATATAACTAAATATGGTGTATTTTCATCTCTCACTCAACGAACAATGTAAACATAAAAACAATTGAATTTTATCAAAATTAGAGCTATGAATATGGTCTAGTTCATTCCATCCAGGCTAAACCATACAGGCTTTGACATTTCAAGGGCGCGCCCATTTTTGGTGGGGAACAGAAAACAGTCATCCCAACCCACAAGTACGTCGGCTACAAGTTTTCCGGGCTAGCTCACCTATTTAAAAATTTTAATTTTTTAATTATTAAATTGAATTATAATTATAATTTAAAAATATTATCATAAATATCGACAAAACAATATTACATGATGTTAATGTTAGTACTTGTTAATCAAATCCACAAATAGAATTATATTTATAATATTTATTAAGGTTTTTTTAAGTAAAAGTAAAAATATATAAATAGAAATATTAATCTAATTGTTTTGAGTTTGGACTCTATTTAATATTAAATTTTAATATTATATCATATTTTATAATTAATTTTTATTGGCCCACGAGCCGTCCCTATCAATATTTCTCAAGCCTCATAAATCAGCAGGTTTATTCAGACTGGGCTAAAAATCTCTTTTCTTAAATAGGCTTAAAAAATCTTAACCCAACCCTATTAAATTTCGGGTCAAACCAGACCAACCAACGGGTCAATCCCATATTGACGGCTCTAATCGAAAATGCTGAGAATAAAAGGAAATTCACTTTTGTTTGCCCTAAAATCATCATCCAGACTTCCAGAGTAGAATCTTCAAACTCTCACCGCGCGGAAGTTTCGAGAACAACAAAAAAAAACCTCCTCAAGCGCACAATATTCAGATCTGCCAACGCTTCAAGAGCATCTGCCAGTAACACTTGGCAGCACAAACTGAGATTTTATGTCTATTTCGTGAACATTGCAACTAGAAAAGCTTGATATTGGAGGTTTTGTAGGTACGCGGAGAGGACGGTGAAGTCGGGGTCGGAGAATGACGGGTTGAAGATCTCCATGACTAAGGGTGAATGAGACATAAGCTTAAAAAAAATAAAAATGAAGTCTACGCGTTGTTATAAGAAGGAGAGAGGAAGCCATTTTTTTTGTGTGGGGGGGGGGGGGAGATAAAAAAAAATTATGGGGAATAGAAGGGTAATGATGATGAACCTACCTTCACATCGTAAACTCTGGCAACTACTCAGGGGGAATCTAATCCACCACTATCACCATTAGCCGACCATCACCCCCAATTTTCTTCCCCACCATCTCCTTCCTCCATTCTCTTAGAAAACCCTTAAATCCCTAACCCTATTTCATCGCCTCCGGAAACTATGCCCTTCTCTAACGCTCCTCAAACACATACAATCCCTTCGTCTACACCAGTTCCTCGGCGTCCTCGCAAGCATATTGCTGTCAAACGAAAGGTGATTCGTACTCCTCGAACTCGACAAGCAAGTCAAGCCCATCTAGAGATGTTGGCAGAATCAACCAAAAAACGTCGTCGCACTGGTAAGTCACCTGCTTGCTGTTCTTCCACCCCTGTTATTTTTTATTCTGATGAAGACATTTTAGAATCTGCTCGTTCTTCATATCCTCCCTCGTCTAAAACCCTAACCAAAAACGAAATTAAATTTCTTGCCATGGGAAGGGAGGCTTATTTTAAATCACAGAAAATCTTGAGAGGGCGAACAATTCATCCAGAAATCAGGGATCATACTGCGATCAAATAATTGTTAGCATTACTTGCAGTACAAGGGTGGGTAGACATTTTTCTTCACTCTGATAACATGATATTTGACATAGAAGTGGCTGAGTTTTATGCAAATTTGACAATGATTGATGATTCAGTACTTTCTTCGTCCATTCATGGTATAGATATAGTTTTTGACAAAACAAGATTAGGGGCAATACTTCGTATTCCTTGCATAGGGTTGGAGGAATATCACTGGGGTAAAGATGATAATTGTGCATTAACTTCAAAATTCACACAAGGGAGGGTCAGTGATAAACCGCGAAAGGTACTGAAAGGAGAAATGTCTCCTTCCCACAAATTAGTGTTT
Source organism: Solanum pennellii (assembly GCF_001406875.1). Taxonomy (NCBI): domain Eukaryota; kingdom Viridiplantae; phylum Streptophyta; class Magnoliopsida; order Solanales; family Solanaceae; genus Solanum; species Solanum pennellii. The sequence goes on along the minus strand of NC_028646.1, from coordinate 54,322,957 downwards.
GAAGTAGTTCACAAAGGTATTGTCCCAAGAGGAGAAAGGAGACATGAAGCTAATTTTCGAGATATGGGTCTTGGTCATGCTTTGGATACCATACGTCCTATTAAATGACCTTCCCTTATAATTAAACATATGGTCAGATAGTGGATCCTAAGAAACCTCATCAATTAGCTTATGGGAACTTGTTGACTACTGTGTTTAAAGAATTTGGGGTACCTTTGAAGGATGGCCGATCTTTGAGCAAATATGATATGCTTACTCAAGCTACTCTTGCTGAATGCAATCTCTTGGATGATGATGCTGATCAAGTTCCTCTTCGCTCTGCTGGTCCAGTCACTGCTCTTATTTCTGAGCTTAATGAGGCTCGAGCTCAAAATGTGTTACTAAAAGATGAAGTTACTATTCTTCAGACTCAGTTGGCTGCTTCTCAGGGGGAAGTTGGTAGATTAAAAGATCAACTTATTCAACAGCAAATTGATAACAATGCTCGTGTTGATCATATACTTCATGCTTTTTCTAGGTCTTAGTTAATATCTTTTCTGTCCTATATTTACACATTATTAATGGCTCTTGGTTGTATTGCTGCTATAGCTTTTGTGTATATCTTATAGTAGTATCTTTCTATTTTAATGCTGTGGATATGTTTTTGGCTCTATCTTGGGCTTTTTCATATGTCAAAAGGGGGAAACAGTTTCTCAAAACTGGTATTATTGGTATTATTTGTCATCATCAAAAAGGGGGAATTTGATGGAAGTTGTGTTAATTACTTTTGATAATGACAAATACTTTTGATGTCATCAATTATGAACCAGGTTTATTTATTGAATCAGATATCATCTCACTTATAGATATCAGATGTTGTCTCACTTATGAACCAGGTTCATTTATTAAATCAGTTTTCGTTTTATTGAAAAAGAGGCGAAGGACAAATATTAAGGCACATATTTATTTATGGAAAAAATAAATATAAAAATTGTATATTTCCATAAATAAATAAGACAAAACCTTTTCTTAAAAGGTTGTCTACTTTATACGAAGACAAAACCTTTTTTGAAAAGGTTGCGTACTTGGTGTAACAAATAAAAGCAAGTCTTTCCATACCAAAGAAGGATACAGAAATCAGAATCATTATCAACTTCAAAGAGAGGAAATAATTCTTGATCATCAAAAGTCTCTACAAACAGAGATTTCAAGACAAAGAGAGTCAGTTCTTCGCAATCGAAGAAAAGTGAGGCGGGACGAAGAGAGAGGCAGCAAAGAGCGTTTCTGTGAGTTCTGTGTGTTTTTGTTAGCTTGTGAGTTTTGTGAGTTTCTTGGTAAGATTGTGAGCTTGTGTGATTGTAAACAAGAAGTGGGTTTGGCTTCTTGTGGAGAGAGGAGATTTGTGAGTAAGTTTGCAAGAAATGGGTTTGGCTTCTTGTGAATTTGGAGAATTCGATTAAAGTTAATCGAAAATTGTAATTGAGTAAGAAAAATTAATAAAACATAGTTGAGTTTTTCCTTCCTTGAGATAGGAAGGTTTTAGTTAAAATATATTGTTTGAATTAACTCTTTTCTTAGGCAAATAATCAAGAACATGATTCTTGATTTAGGGATAAGGTTTCTTCAATAAGTTTTGGCAAATTTAAGTTAGTGGGTATAGAAAAAGAATTCTGAGGGTTAGTAACCCCATTCATTTGCATAAAAGTTACGGGGTTAAACAAACTGCCCCGATTTGATAAAAATTGTGGAGGTTAGTAGGACCTCTGCAGTGAAACCCCACAAATCAACCCTTTTTATTTTGTAGTGTAAGGTCTACATTACATGACAATTCATATATATCTATTACAATTCCATGCATATTATAATCGAACAAAACGATCCTAATAGGATTATACAGGACTTCACATGTCACTTTTGGACTCTATTTTTTAAAAATAACCAATATCGTAAAACAGAAATTTGTTATTTTCAAATTAAGGAGCTGAAAAGTGCGTATTTATAAATTTTACCTTGCAAACACCTACCACAAAATAAAAAATCATAGATGCATTTTGTACTTTGACCAACTTTAGACAAAGTACCGATAACTTATTATGATCTTTAACAAAATAGATTCCTAGAGATGAGATCAATTTGCTTTGACCATGGAATTTTCTTCTTGGAGCTTTATGTTATTCTTCTCCTCTATCATCATATTCTCTTTCTTGTCTTTGAAATTATTGTTTTGTGGTGGTTTAGTTTTTATGGGTGGCCTCCTTGTTGTAGCCATGCATCTCCTACAAATTAAACACAACAAATTCAAGAAGCAATAGTATCAATTAGAAATATATCACATGAATATAAATGAGTGACTGGCAAAATTTACTCCTCTGCTAAATTATGGAACTTCAACATCAACTTTAAGAAAAACGTCATTCAAGGTATGACTTAATGATCAATAAAGTGGATCGATAGCCAAAAGGTTTTACGTTCACACCTCCAAGGTGATTTCTTCGTAGTCGTCAAAATCCTGGGTGGACTAAGTTATCAAGTACCTACGTTTGTGGGAGGTCGCAAATAACCTGGAGAATAATTAGTTGAGGTGCAATCAAGTTAGCTCAGACACCAAAATGGTTCTATATAAAAATTGGATTTTCTTTTTCAAATTTACCTCTCTATTTTTGGCTGCGTTATACTTTAGGTTGCAGATCCATTAGGGTTAAGAAAAATATGAAACGATTTTCTAGCACAAGAGTCAGAGATAGAGTTAGGTGTAAGTTCATGAGTTCGGACGAACCCAATAAATTATTCGTAGAATCTATATTTGTACTCAAAAAATGAACTAAATATATATGTATATTAACTTGTGAATCCTAACAAAATCCGTTGCCGGTTATTAACGAAATTTAGAATCCCCAAACTTCTAGTCTTGGTTTCACCTCAGACTAGAGTATGTATGGCCCAAAAATATAATCAACATGACTATTTTAATTAAGATATTTCATTAGTTGACGGATATTTTTCACAAATTTTTCCTTAAATAAAGATGATATAATTTTTCAGATATGCATACATTTTCTTAATGAAACTAGCAAAGATGGCAACTCACATTGCTGTTATTCTCTTGAGTAGACATGGCTTGAAACTGGGAAATGTTAGCATGGTTTGGCCACTAAGATACCTGAAAAAGCTATTAGCAGACAGTTTCTAAAGAATTGAAATTTACTTAGGAAAATTAATGAGAGTAATGAGTATCTAGCTAATCTTGTTATTATAATATATAAACAAAAATATGTCACACTGTTATCAATGTATAGGGCACTCATTGACCCCACCCCTTACCCTACCCAAAAAAAAAAGAAAAAAGAACGTATTATAAATAATGACTTTATTTTTAGTGAAGGACGACAATAGTCTTTAGTTCACATTCCCATATATTGTTTTTTTATCATGTTTTTACACTCATATTCTTGTTCTCACCTACTGTCTTTCTTTATATTCTTCTCCAAATAATTTTGACTATTTCCACACATGATCGATTGGCTTATTGGAAGACAAAACAAATGAGCCATTTTATTCCACCAGCAATGAGAAACGGAGAGAAATTTGAATATTCCATGGGTTTAGTCAATTAAGAGAAAAACAATACATTATTACAACAATAACATTTTCTTTTTAAAAATATAAATGTTAGTCATATTACCTATTGGGTTTAAAAGGTGTGGATGGGAAATGAAGAGTTGCGACTTCTATGAAGAGTTGTGATTTTGATGAAGAGTTATGACTTTGATGAAAAGTTACAACTTTTATGAAAAGTTTTGATTTTTATGAAAAGTTGTGATTTTTATAAAATGTGATGACTTTCCCGAAAGATTGTGACTTTTTAAAAGGTTTGTGACCTTTCCAATAAGGCACAATAAGAACTTTTTCACACTACCCTTTGTTTTCTATAAATTGAGAGATTTCTTCTCATTAAAAAAAGATTTTTTGACTTCTTCTACTACTACTAAATCTAATTTTTAAGTGTATTTTACTGTCGTTGAGTGATTCACTAACACTAGCATTTTGGGTATCAATACACTATTGATTGAGATCATTCTATCCTAGGAGGACATGTTAGTGAAAAATTACAAGACAACAAAAATACAAAATTACAACTGAAAATGAAAATGAAGAAATAAATCTCTCCAAGGCTGAGGCGCGGATATCTCGCTCTCTTTAAGAATATTCAAGCCCACTGCAGCAAATGTTTTCACCGGTCAAGCAGTAGTCCTCTTTGACTTGTCCCCTACAGGATACAACAGCCTTCACAAAGAATAACTCAACAACTCTGGACAAGAGTTGAGTCTAAATCTCCACAAAAAAGAACACCTCCCTTTAACTAATAAGAACTCTCTTTTAGACTAACTCTTTCACTCTATGTTTTTCTCTTGTATAATGTGTTTCAAACCAAAGGAAGACCACCACTATTTATACTACAAGAAATCTTCCTAGCAATGAATAGGAAGATAAATGGTGTAGTGAATAGTGCAAATAAATGGCCTAAAAATTACATATGTTACATATGTTACAAAAAATAATGAAGGATTAAAAAGTGAAATGTTATGGAGAAATAATGGTCCTAATTGACCATTACATATTCTGCCATGCAACACTAACAATGGACAACTGAATGACAATTAAGACAAATTGCTGCCAAAAAAGAGTTATACAATTTGGTAGAACTTATGCTGTTATGTTTCACTTTCTGACAAGTATGCATGCAACTAAGAATTGGATAACATTTCAATATAATTTTAATAAAAAAAAATATTAAAATGTTCTCCTAAATTAACAATCCCTCACTCATTTTAATATTAGATAAGAGAGTATATCAGCTGAAGGAAGACTACCATGGATAATGAAAGTGTGCTCTGCATTTAACCTTTACTTAGTGAAACAGTAACTTTTACTCCAGAGTCGTAGTAGTCTCAAACTTGAACTATGACTTCTTAAGGGAAATAAAATATCACTTCTTATACATAATAGTCAAGGTGTTGACATGAGCTTTAAAGCCAGCACGTTATGGCCATGTGATATCCCGGTTTCATGAGTGCATTTGAGAATAAGCCACATTCTTATAGGAAGCGACCTACTTCCACACATCACATAGGTGAAATCTGTCGAGAGTGCTCCTGTAAGATTAACACTCCATCCATACGGGCTACAGATATTCATTAAGAGTTTTATCAACTCAACCTTCACAAACTACAGGAAACAATGCACTCACATCATACGGAGGGAATTAAAAAATAGTGCATTTTTCACAACAAGTCATCATATGATTAGTTTTTCCCTTTGAACCTGGATATAGGATATCTAGTACCCAGGTTGGGTTTCCTCATATACGACTTAAGGATTTGTAGGCTTCAATCCCATCCCCCTCGATGTGCTCCAGACATTTTCTCTTCTTAAGGCCTCCGTAAGAGGATCTTCAAGATTATCACAAGATTTGAGATAATCAACATTAATGGTACCATTTGCCAAAATACGATCTTACATTATTGTGTTTCCTCCTTATAGGTCTTGATTTACCGTTGTAATAACGATTTTAAACTCTACCAATTGCAGTGGTGCGATCACAATGAATTAAAATAGGAGGAATTGGTTTTTCAAAATAAGGAATTTGAAACAACAAATTTCTTAACAAATTCGCTTCCTCAATAGCTGAAGCTAAAGCAATTAGTTCAGCCTCCATGGTAGAGTTAGCAATTATAGTTTGCTTTTTTGATCTCCAACAAACAGCACCACCACCTAAAGTGAAGGTATAATCAGTGGTAGAACATGAATCACCTGATAAAGTGTTCCAATCTGCATCACAAAAGTCTTCAAGTACAGCAGAATATTTTTTATAGAACAAACCACAACTTTTCGTTTCAATTAAATATCCCATAACTCTTGTTACAGCATGTCAATGTTCATTACCTGGCTTGCTTGTAAACCTGTCAAGTACTCCTACTGCATATGCAATATTAGACCTAGTGCAATCAGTCACATATCGCAAACTTCCGATTATGCTAGCATATTCCTTTTGATTTATCACATCATTTTTACTTTCAACAGGAAATAAGTGGACACTTGAATCAAAAGGGGTAGCAACATGTTTGTAATCATGAAAGTTATATCTTTTTCAAAATTTTCTCAATATAATGTGATTGGTCAAGGAAAATTTCCTCACATGTTCTTGTTATTTTTATTCCAAGAATAAAATTTGTCTCACCAAGATCTTTCATATCAAAATGGCTTCTAAGAACATTTTTAGCTTCATCAATAGCATTCATGTTAGAGCCAAAGATCAACAAATCATCAACATATAGGCAAATAATCACATGTGAATTATCCAAGACTTATGATATATGCACTTATCACACTCATTTGTTTTAAAACCATTTTCAGTCATGCAGAAATCAAAATTTTCATGTCATTGCTTAGGTGCTTGTTTCAAGCCATATAAGGATTTAGTGAGTTTACATACTTTGCTTTCTTGACCTGCTTCAACAAAACACTGCGGTTGATCCATATAAATTTCCTCATTCAGGTCTCCATTTAGAAAAGTAGTTTTTACATCCATTTGAAGAATTTGCAAATCTAAAATTACAGTGATACAACTAAAAGTCTAATGGATGTAATTCTTGTTAACGGAGAAAAAGTTTCAAAAAATTCTAGGCTTTATAGTTGTTTACAACCTTTTGCAACTAGCCTAGTCTTGTATTTATCAATAGAACCATCCGGTTTTAACGTTTTCCTTAAGACACATTTGCAACCAATTATTTTACCACCCGGTGCTAAATCAACTAACTTCCAAGTTTTATTAGAAATTATAGATTACATTTTATCATTTACAGTCTCTTTCCAAAAATTATTCTTTCAAAGTTAGAGGGTCATTTTCAATATTAAACACATAAAAATCAGGACCAAAATCTTTTTCTACTCTAGCTCTTTTACTTCTTCTTATCTCAAAATCATCAACTTCTTTATTTTTTAAATTAGAAGTAAAAGAACTAAGTAGTGACAAAATATTTTGTTCAATTCTTTGACCCCCACTATTTTTAGTATCAAAAGAAAATTTATTTTCATGAAAAATAGTATCACCTGATTCTATCACAATATTATCTTCAAGATTAAAAAATATATAGGTTGTACTATTTGAAGCATAACCAAGAAAAGCACAAGTAGTAACTTTCTTACCCAATTTTGTAATCTTGGGATTCATTAACCTCACAAAGGCTAGACAACCCCAAACTCTTAGATATATTCCACAATTCAAAAGTTGTCAATTTAGACTTTATATGAGGCACAGAATTCAACACATAACAAGCAGTTAAAATAGCTTCACCCCAAAAATTTAAAGGTGCATGTGACTCAATAGCATGACATTAGTCAATTCAACCAAAATTCTATTTTTCCTTTCTGCTACTCCATTATATGAAGGAGAGTAAGGAGGAGTAGTTTCATGAATTATTCCCTAAGATCTAACAAAAGAATTAAACTCATTTGATTCATATTCACGGCCTCTATCACTTCTAATTCTTTTTATTTTTCTTCCAAACTAATTTTCAACTTCATGGAGATAAGTTTTAAAATTTTCAAAAGAATCACATTTATTTTTCATCAAGTAAACATATGTAAACTTAGAAAAATCATCAATGAAAGTAATAAAATATCTATTACCTCCACGAGTTAGAATTCCACCAAGTTCACAAATATCAATATGAACTAATTCTAACAAATCAGTTTTTCTTTCAACTGGAAAATGAGGCCTTTTTGTGATCTTGGCTTTACTACAAGTCTCACACTTATCAAAATTCTTTTTAACCATTGGTATTAATCCTAAACTACTCATGATTCCAACATAACGATCATTAATATGACATAAACTAGCATGACAAAAATTGGTAAAAGAAAGCATATAAACAGAAGTAGAAGTTTTATTCATTTCAACATTCAACTTAAACGTCACATCACATGCATACCCCTTAACCACAAAAGTACCCTTCTTGACTATTACGTATTGATCAAATTCAATAATTTGTTTAAAGCCTACTTTATTAAGAAGAAAACTAAACATCAATTTTTTTCTCATAGAAAAGTATAAAGTACATCTTTCAATGTTAATACCCTTGCAGAAGCAAAACACAATTCAATATCTCCCTTTCCAAGCACTTGAGTAGTGTGCGCATCACCAAGCATGATGGTTTTGAGCTCCTCAAAATTAGTATATTTTTTAAATCAGTCTTTGTCATAACAGACAAGACGGTTTGCACCAAAATCAGCTCACCATTCATCAACATTCTCAACCATGTTTATGTCGGCAATCACCGCCACAAAAGGTTCTTCGGTAACGTTTGCCTGAGGGTTAGGACCACGTATTTGGAATCTGCAAAATCGATCAATATGCCCACTCTTGCCACAAAAAAATCATGGTCCCTTTTCTTGAACTTGTTGATTTTGTGTTTGGTGATTTTCACCATTAGTTTTCTTGGGAGGTCTACCATTATTTTTCTTGAATTTTTTCTTCTTAGATTTCAAAGAAGTATTTTTCTGAGTTTCAGGAGTAGCATTATTCGAAGTAATTAAATTACCTTCGTTGTGATGTTGTTCTCTTCTGTTTGTAAAAGTGCATCTATTGGCCCCTTACTTGTTCTTGCATGCGGATTTTTATTATCAAGGTTTCAGGAGAGGTTTCCTTTTGTTTGTGGTGCATAGTTTTTTGAAATATCTTCCAAGAAGGTGGAAGTTTATACACTATGCCACAAACAATAAGGTTATCTCCAATTTTAACATCTTTGGAACTAAGCTCTCCAACAATCATGATGAAGTCTTGAGCTTGGTCTACCACTGATTTGTTGTCCACCATTTGGAATCGAAAAAATCTACTAGCTGAATATTTTTTCGCTCTAGCCTCTTCGGTATCATACTCACTCTGCAATACCTTCCAAATTTTCTTTGCACTAGAGTAAGTTCTATCATAATAATCAAAAAAATTATCAAATAGAGAATTAAGAAGATAATACAACCACATATAGGAATCACCATCGTACTTTTCTACTTTCTCTAGATGAGAAATAGTTTCATCATTATTCATAGAGATGATGTCTTCTTTATTTGGATTCTTCTCGGTTAATACATAAGAAACATTAAGAAGACTTAAGTAGAAAATGTACTTTACTCTTCCATCTCTTAAAATGATTATCATTGAACCGAAATGGCTTGTTGAGGTCTCCCATCTTGACATCCATGTTTTTTTTTCAATTGTAGCCATTCTTGAATCTCCTTAAAATTGTTAGTGAAAATTTACAAGACAACAAAAATACAAGATTACAACCGAAAATGAAAATAAAGAAATAAATATGTTCAAGGCTGAGGTTTGCTCTCTTTAAGGAGATTCAAGCCCACTGCAGCAAATGTTTTCACCGGTCAAGCAGTAGTCCTCTTTGACTTGTCCCCTACAGGATACAACAGCCTTCACAAAGAATAACTCAACAACTCTGGACAAGAGTTGAGTCTAAATCTCCACAAAAAAGAACACCTCCCTTTAACTAATAAGAACTCTCTTTTAGACTAACTCTTTCACTCTATGTTTTTCTCTTGTATAATGTGTTTCAAACCAAAGGAAGACCACCACTATTTATACTACAAGAATTCTTCCAATCAATGAATAGAAATATAAATGGTGTAGTAAATAGTAAAGATATCTGTCCTAAAGGTTACATATGTTACATATGTTACAAAGAATAATGGAGAATTAAAGAGTGAAATGTTATAGAGAAATAATGGTTCTAGTTGACCATTACATATTCTGCCATGCAACACTAAAAAAGAAACAAATTAGTGACAATTAAGATAAATTTACTGCCAAAAATAAGTTATACAATTTACTAGAACTTATGCTATTATGTTTCACTTTCTGACAAGTATGCATGCAACTAGGAATTGGATACCATTTCATTATAATTTTAATAATAAAAAAATATCAAAATGTTCTCCTAAACCAACAAGATA